>NC_091557.1:17276823-17279323 GCF_042767895.1 Penaeus vannamei | reverse complement strand
ATTATTTTGTAGCAGTAGGAATGAATGGTAACAGCTTACAAGGTGCAGGTGGGGCAGGCCAAGCTATAGCTGAATGGATAATGTATGGCTCATTATCAAAAGAGATGTTGCCATTTGATGTTAGACGCTTTGTTGATCTTCACAATAACAGACGTTACCTCAAGGAGAGGACACGTGAAGTTGTTGGGAGGTTAGTGACATGTGGAAAAATTGTATTGATATTGTCACCAAAGGGGTGTGCACATTATGTTTGGAAATAAAGGAAGAACATTACTGTCATTGCTCATTATGTAATCAGAGTTCTTGAATATATTTTATATGCTTCTTTTTGCAGGCACTATGATATCCTATATCCTGGCCAGTGTGAATATAAATATGCCAGAAAGCTGAGATGTTCCCCAATAAATAGTGAGCAAGAAGCACGTGGTGCAGTTTTTGGAACACGAATGGGATTTGAACGTCCTCTTTATTTTGATATCACGCACAAGAGTAAGTGAAGTACAAAATGGTTGCAGCAGTTGTGTACATGTTGTATTATCATTCATAATTTTGCCCTTTTTTCTAAGGCAGCAGTCATATAGAAGCTACAAATTAGACATTGCTATGTGACAGATAATTTGAAATGGAACATTTTGTAGTATGTAATGCTTTACATTGATATGTATTAATGCCATCTTTATATAGTTGTCTTATATATTTATGATATGTTACAGATGTATATATTTTTTAACATACAGATGTACTTGTGTTTTTAGGACATTTCTCTGGAAATCTAGAAGGAGTTTGACATGAGATGAAAAATGGCTTACATTTTTAATCATGTTTAATTATCCTGCATTTTTAATGCATGAAAAGTGATAATAGATATACTGATACTTTATTAGTATACTTAAATATGGAATCAAAGAAAGAGAAATATGCATAAATTGGAATAGCTGTTTCTCATGTATATATTTTTTTTACTTGACTCGTTATCCTGTATTGTTGAAGAATGACAGGTCCTTTAAGCAAAACTTTGAATCATATATTTGATGATACAGCAGAGAGTCTCTTCCATTCTTACGTCTGATGTTACTAAAATTTCTTTTTAACAATGGAACATTCTTTACAATATTTGAAATTCTTTTCTGTTGAAATATTTCCTCCATAGAAAAAGGAAGGTAAATGCAGTTTGAGAGAAGAAAATTTTCTCTTAGGTATAGATTCTGGATTGTTTAGTTAGTTACATGCAGATTTACTATTGATGCATTATTCATGCATACCTTTATTATAGATCAGTAATCAACACCTGCTGATTTTTCCTGAACAATGTTATGTGAATTAAAACAATTTGGAATTTTTTACCCCTAAAGACCTATTCACTATGATCATGGCAAATTGCAGAATTTGCATAAGGTGGCAATTGTAGCAGGTCTCTCAAAAACTGGCAGGATTTTTCTGGTCTTTTTGTTATGAATGAAATGTATGTTATGACAACTAATATATCTGATTCTGTTTGGCACGTTTCCTTCATAGTATCAACCTGCATACCCTCTCTACCCTTGGAAGCCCTCCTCTTGTTTTCCTGCCTCTTTCTTCCTGTCATTGAAATAGAGTGAGATGTAGAATTCGAGTACTCCATTTCATATTTCTTCCAGCAAACCCTAGAACTTCCCCTCTTCCCACCTGCCACACACCATGATATGATATGGTATATCATTGTCTTTATACTATGAATTCATTATTTAAGTAAGACTTTCCCTAAAATATATTTTTACAGGAGGAGACCCACCAGCACAGATGCCAGAAGGGACCTTTGGAAAGCCATCATTTATAGACTGTGTTCGTGAAGAATACCATGCTTGTCGTGAAGGAGTTGGTGTTATAGATCTCTCCTCTTTTACAAAGATTGAAATTACGGTAAGCTACCTTTGGATGTGTTGTTATACTTAAGTTCTTAATGTTTCAATATTTAGAAAAGAACTAAAGTGAAATTGATTTTAATGTATATAAACAGTAACTATATATTGGTATATCTGTATATCTACAATGTCATTGTGTTTATAATGCAATTCAGAATGCTGTTATTTTTCCCCAAGTGAAAATATCAGCAGGGACAGATTAAGTACATGGCAACTCATCTACCTCTGTCTGCCCACACATCTCAGTACAAGATGATGAATCATTTGCTGATTATGTTGTAATAATGAAGGTGTACAGTGTCTGCTGAAATCTTATTTCTTCAACTGCAGTGTATTTTATTATTGATAGTGATGGGGTCAAAGATTACAAGTAGGGATGATATATTAAAAATGAGAGTAATTGATCTTTAGGGGGCCATCACACTGGAGACCGAAGTTCATCATTTATAATCAGATTTTCGCGATTTTTCAATATGATATATATACATATACAGTGATAAACACCACCGAGTTTCATATAATTTGAATAAAAAACAAAGTTATTTTAAAAACAAGTTTTTGAAAGATCACAAAATTTGATATTTGCACTTTATCCATTA
>NC_091557.1:17246059-17258823 GCF_042767895.1 Penaeus vannamei | reverse complement strand
ATATGTTTGAATATGTGTGTGTGTGTATACTGTATATATAGGTATGTATGTATATATACATTTCTGTATGTATATATATAATATATATGCATATATGCACACATATATACACGCGCGCGCGCGCGTAAATACTTTCAAACTAGTACTTAGTGCAATAATATCCTCATTAACATCATCAAATATACTAATATTGCACCATACAGTGCACCATCAACTTTGAACTTCCCATTTTCTTCCACTTTTAAAACGAGCAGAGGTGCTCCGCGCGCTCATCAACCAGGTGCAGTTGCTTATATATATATGACTTCGCTCCCATAAATAGGGGCGGAGTCATGGGAATCTGTAGTACTACACCTCTTGGCACCGGAAAAAGACCTTATGAGACTTTGTCTTTTACAATTTAAAGTAATATCTTAATCTTTTTTGGCTTAATTTCGTATTCTGCTTTAGTATTGGCTTGGTGTTATTACTTTGTTCTAATTCTAACCTACTCCTAAATTTGATTATACTGTATAGTTTTGATGGTAGTGTGTTCTTGAGTGACACATTAGAGCAGCCCTGCAATTTTATTATTTGGTTTTATGTTGCATGACAGCCTGTAATTCAAAATGAACTTTAAACCAATTCTTTTAAATGGCACTTTTCCTTTATGCGAACTGCTCCGATTGCAAGATTATTTTTCAAGAATACCCAAATTCACTACTAATATATAATTCTATCTTTTAAGAGTTTACATTTCTTCTTAGTTCTATGGCCTGAAATCCAATACAAAATAGAAAAGAAAGCGAAAACTCGGAAACCGAAAGGGACTCCCTGGATTCACCGAACGCAATTTACAAGAACGACAACAATAACAAACCGTTCGGAACCGTTCCTGGGGCTCGGGTTTGAAGTTTTCAGAAGCAAACAGAAGTCAAAACTCTCAAAAGGAGAACCGGTCGAGACTTTGAAGAGTGAACATCAACGTGTAAGAGTGATCAATCTTTAAAAAGTACCGAACTCAGTGAAGTGAAAGCTTATGAACGGAAACTTTGATCTTGATCCAGGTGAAGAACCTGGAAAAGACAATGAAATGATATACGAACACCAGAAAAACAGCAGAAGACGAGACAGTGATAGCGAAGATTGCCCATACACCAAACAAGCAAGAAACGAAGAAACCGGCAAACAGACCACGGAGAACCATACCTACGGAACAGTATCTCAAGGTACCCCTCAAGAAAATGTTATTCTAATACAAATAACAAACAAATCAAATACCTCAAACTTCAACCATCCAATAAGGTTAACTGAGGCTGAGGCCATAAATAAATCAATTTTTCAAAAATACATAATTGAAAATTCATTAAGAGTAATAGGAGATGGAAAAGCCATTAGATTCGAGGTAGTAGATATATCAAAAATTGGACCTCTCAATGAAATTAAATACCTAGGCAACTGGGAAATAAACTGTAAGCAACCTACATCAAATAAAGATCAAGGATGCTCCTATGGAACAATATCCCCAGTAGAAACAGATATAGAAATAGAAGAAATCAAAGAAAAAACCAAGATACTATGGAGGCCAGATACATACATAAAAGATATAACAAGGATTCATAAACCAAGTAAAATATCAGGAGAAAATAAATGGATTCCTACTAAATCCCTGAAAATAACATTCAGAGGTCCATTACCTAACAAATTAACAATAGGTCATATAAGTTATAAGGTATATCAATACACATTCCCAATATCCAAATGTTTTAAGTGTCTAATGTATGGCCATGGGTTGATATCATGCAAAAACAAAATAAGATGTAGTAAATGCAGCCAACAAGATCACAAATATAAAGATTGCAAAAATCCACCTCATTGCTTTTTCTGTAAAGGTAACCACACAGCATACGATAAAACTTGCCCAATTCATCAAAAAGCCCAAGAAATAAACAAATAAAACACAACACCAAATAACTTAGAAGTAAAAAAACTTTTCCATCACTTAAACCCAACAACACAAAAACAGAATCAACCAATACAAAAAAACATAATAATTACCACAGCAGAAATACACAACTCAGAAACAGATTACAAACAACAAACAGATGATAACACAAACACTATACAACAAACAAACCCAAACATAACACAAACATATGCTCAAATAGTAACACAAACAAATAACATAACACCAGCACAAAAAACACCCACAAAACAAAAAAATAACACAAACAGAGCAGAAAATACTCCAACTCAATCAACAAAATCAAAACAAAAAAACAGTCAAGAAAAAACAAAAGAACAAACACACACAAAGGAACAAAACATAAAAGACAAGAAACTCACAGAATCCCCCATAACATGGTCTCTACCAACACCACTAAACAAAACCCCAACAATAAAAGAAAAGAAGAAGAAAGAAGAAGAAGAAGAACAAAAAAACAAAGAAGAAAAACCTTCATTTGTTGAAATAACAAAAGGAATTTTCAAATTAATAACTAATATAACCGAAAAATTCAAATCAGACAAAACAATAATTGAAATAATAACAGAGATAATAACTGAAGTTGCTCCAATATTAAAACAAATATCAGTTTGGTTTAATGACTAAAACAATACTATGGAACGCTAGATCTGTAATAAACAAAAAAATAGATATAGAATATCTAATTCAAACAGAAAACCCGGAGATATTCGCAATTTGCGAAACTTGGCTTACAAATAATGACAAATTTGATATAAAAGATTATGATATCATAAGAAATGATAGAATAGAACAAAGGGGAGGCGGCTTAGCAATTTGTATAAAAAATGATATACAATACAAGAAGATTAATCTAAATGAATTACAAAATAAAAACATCGAAACATTAGCTATAAAGATTAGCTATAAAAGAGGATGGCTACACTTACTTTTAATATACAACCCATGTAACAAAGTAAATCAAAAAGATATGGAACACTACATAAACCAAATAGAAAAACCAAAACTCATAATAGGAGATTTTAATGCCCATCATCCGCTATGGAATTCAAAAACAAACCAAAATATAACAAATATCACTGGAATAAACTTGTTTAATTTAATAAATTAAAATAACATACTGATGTTAACTCCAAAAGGACAAATTACTAGAATAGATCCGAAAACAGGTAAAGGGTCTACAATAGACCTAGTTCTGGGCACCCCAGAACTGAGTAAATTAGAAGTAGAAGCAAAAATATATGGAGGAAGCGATCACCTTCCAATCATAATAAGAGACATTAATCACAATAGAGAAACAATAGTTAAAGAGGAAAAATGGAAATTCAATGAAGAAGGATGGATAAAATTTAAAGAAGAAATACAAAAAATAGATGTGGACAATATAAAATCACTGAACGAAATAACAGAAATAATAAAAAACATAGGGATGAAACATTTCAGATTAAATAATGATAATAGTAAAAATAAACCAACAAAACCATGGTGGAATAAAAAATGTAAAGAAGTAATAAAACAAAGAAACAAATCATTCAATAAATGGAGAAAAAATCCTAATGAAAAAAACAGAATAGAATACAAAAAACTTCAAATAATAGCAAGAGATACAATAGAAAAGGAAAAAAGAACAAGTTGGTCAAATTTCTGCCACTCATTAGATTTTAGAACCCCAACCAAAAAAATATGGAATTTTATTAAGAAACTTTCAGGCAGTAATAGAATAAATAATTACCCGCTAATAGATAATGATCAGCCAATACAAGAAACAAAAAAGAAATTAAAACTCTTAAAAGAAGAATTCCAAAGTATAATAAACACAAAAACAAAATGCTTAATAACAAAATCAGAATTTAAAAGTTTAATAGAATTGCCAAGTACGAACGGATTAAAAAAGGAGATAACATTAAAAGAATTAATTTCTGTAATAAAAAAGACAAAAAATAATAAAGCTTGTGGCCCAGACAGTATCCCTTATGAATTTTATAAAAATATCCCAAATAACCTACTGGAAAAAATTTTAAACATCTATAATCAATTGTGGATAAAAGGAGAATATCCTATAGAATTCAAGAAATCACTCGTAAATCCGATATTAAAACCGGATAAAGATCCAGCAAATAAAAAATCATATAGATTCATAAGTAGAATCTCATGTATAGGGAAAATGCTGGAAAGCATAATCAACAATAGACTAATATGGTGGCTTGAAAAAAATAACAAACTAAGTCAAGACATAACAGGTTTCAGACCCAATAGCTCAACAATAGATACATTACAAATAATCGATTTTCATATTAAAAAAGCTTATAAAGAGAAAAAATATGCCCTAATAGCATCTCTAGATTTAGAAAAAGCTTTTGACAAAGTAAACCATGATGCAATAATAATAAAAGCAGCTAAACTAGGTATAACGGGTACTCCTCTCAGATGGATATCTAATTTTTTAAATAATAGATCCTACCAAATAATAATAGGAAACCAAAAATCCGAGGAAGGAGGAATAAGTAAAGGACTTCCACAAGGATCTCCATTAAGTCCATTACTATTCAACATAATGATGTCAGATCTAAATCTAACAGTAAAAACCAACAAAATAATATATGCAGATGACATAAATATAATAACAATAAATGAAAATCTAGAAGAAGCAAAAATCAATCTAGAAGTAGGATTAAATAAAATAGTAAAATGGGCTAACGACTGGGAGTTTAAATTAAATTTAACTAAAAGCAAAGTAATGTGCTTTACAAAAAAAAGAATAAGACAAATACCAATAATAAAAATAAGTAATGAAGAACTAAAATTCACAAATAAACATACAATCCTAGGACTCGAATTCGACGCACCAAAACTAAAGTGGAAAAACCATATTAATGACTTGAAAATTAGATGTACAAATAGAATAAACATAATGAAAAAATTATCAACAACAACATGGGGAGCAAACAGAGAGACAATGATAAAATTCTATGATATCTACATAAAACCAAAAATAGAATATGGTATAACAATTTATGGAACAGCAAATGACACAGAGATAAAAAAAATTGAAACAGTTCAAAATGGAGCTTTGAGAATAGCCACTGGATGTTTAAAGACCACTCCAATAAATGCACTCTATGCCCTAACAAATAAAATGTCGATCAAAAATAAACTAAAAGAAAAAGAATTCACCCAAATGTTAAAAATACTAGAAAAAAAAGAAAATACACAAATAAAAAAAATGTTAACAGAAAATATGAAAGAATATAACCCTCAAAAGGATAAAAATAACTTAATCCATAGAATAATAGAAACAAGCAAAGAATTGCAAGTGAAAATAAAGATAAAAACAATGTCAAACATAACCCCTATTCCACCTTGGTTTGATATTACAAAAAATATAGAAACAAAATTCTTAGATGAGCAAACAAAAAATATCCCAGAACAAATAATAAGAGCACAATATATAATGTTAGAAAACACACGATATCGAAATTATAAAAAATTATTCACAGATGGCTCGAAAATAAACAACGATTCCACATCAGCAGCAATATACATACAAGATAACAAATAACAACAATATGGAAACTACCAAACAATACAGAAATAATAGAAGCAGAACTCTTTGCAATAAAACAAGGGCTAAAATACATACAAAATAACAAATTATCAAAATCAGTACTATTTACAGATTCTAAATCTGCACTTCAACTAATATCTAACCCGAAACCTAAGAATTCTAAAAGTATGACTTTTGAAATACAAGAATTGATATATACAATGGTAAATCAAAATCAAATAATAATGTTACAGTGGATACCTTCACATAAAAACATAAAGGGAAATGAAATAGTAGATCAAGCAGCTAAAAAAGCACACAAAATAAGATATCCCATAACCATACATGAAGACACAAAAAAACAGATAAAACAGATGAAAAAAAAAAACCAGAGAAACTGGAAAACTCAGTTAAATACAATTCTTAACACAAAGAATTATCTATTGCAGAACACAGAACCGCAGCCATGGTTAAGATCCAAAAATAGAAAATTAGATGTCTGCATAACTAGAATAATAACTAAGCACACAAGACTAAATAAACACCTACATAGAATGAAAATAACAAATGACCCTTACTGTAGATGGTGTCATAATCAAGAAGAAGATATAGAACACTTAATCCTACACTGTCCAAGATTCCACTCCAGCAGAACAAAATTGAAAGAAGCCTTAAGAAAAATCAAAGTAATCAACCCTAACATAAACTTATTATTCACAGGTGCAGATCTCTCCCCAACAGAAAAGTTTTATACTCTTAGACACACCAAAATCTTTTTAAGAAAAACCAAACTAACAGAGATCATATAAAAGAAAGAATAGAAAAGAAAAAAGATCCAGGGGATATAGACTATGCAAAAGTCTAAAACCCTATAAAAGAAGAAAGAAGAAGAAGAAGTTTTCAGACTTCATGGAAATCTTAAAAGAAGAGGATCCAGGGGATATAGACGACAATTGTCTAAAACCCTATAACAGTAAAGAAGAAGAAGAGTTTATGGAATCAGTTAAAACCCTATAACAAGAAAGAAGAAAAAGAAGAGGAGCTTATGTAAGAAAACGTACTATTATTTCACCTTGTTCAAACCTAATTCATAACAAGGTAACATGGGACTTTTGACACAAATGGGATAATTATATCAATAGTATCAGTTGTGGTATCATGAAATGGCGAATACATTCTTCTTCTTCTTTCTTCTTTTATAGGGTTTTAGACTTTTGAGTAGTCTATATCCCCTGGATCCTTTTTCTTTTCTATTCTTTCTTTTATATGATCTCTTTTAGTTTGTTTTTTCTTAGGAAGATTTTGGTATGTCTAAGAGTGTAGTACTTTTCTGTCGGGGAGAGATCTGCACTTGTGAATAATGTTTATGGTAGGGTTGATTACTTTGATTTTTCTTGAGGCTTCTTTCAATTTCGTTCTGCTGACGTGAAATTGTGGACAGTGTAGCATTAAGTGTTATATATCTTCTTCTTGGTTTTGACACCATCTGCAGAGTGGATCATTTATTATTTTCATTCTATGTAGGTGTTGATTTAGTCTTGTGTGTGTGTTTTTTATTCTGGTTATGTAGACATCTAGTTTTCTGTTATTGGATCTTGACCATGGCTGTGGTTCTGTGTTTTTCAAGAGATAATTCTTTGTGTTAAGAATTGTGTTTAGCTGTGTTTTCCAGTTGCTTTGATTTTTTTTTTTTTTTTTTTTTTAATCTTTTTTTGCATCTTCATGTATGGTTGTGGAGTTTCTTATTTTGTGTGCTTTTTTAGCTGCTTGATCAACTATTTCATTGCCTTTTATGTGTTATGTGAAGGTATTCACTGTAGGATTATTATTTGTTTTTGATTTACCACTGTATATATCACTTCTTGTATTTAAAAAAAAATTATATACTTAAAATTTTTTGGTCTCAAGTTTAATATTAGCTGTAGTGCTGATTTAGAGTCTGTAAATAGTATCGAATTTGGTAATTTGTTGTTTTGTATGTATTTTAACCCTTGTTTTATTGCAAAGAGTTCTGCTTCTATTATTTCTGTTTTGTTTGGTAAGTTCCATATTGTTGTTTTATTGTTATCTTGTATGTATATAGCTGCTGATGTGGAAGTATTGCTGTTTATTTTCGAGCCATCTGTGAATAATTTTTTATAATTTAGATATCATGTGTTTTCTAACATTATATACTGTAATCTTATTATTTGTTCTGGGATATTGTTTGTTTGCTCTTCTAAGAATTTTGTATCTATATTTTTTGTAATATCAAACCAAGGTGGGATAGGGGTTATGTTTGACATTGTTTTTATTTTTATATTCACTTGTAATTCTTTGCTTGTTTTTTAATACATTCTGTTCATTTATAGTGGTTTCATACATAGTGGGAACAGGAGCTTTCCAGTCCGGCCTGCATTCTGGCAGTCATCAACCCATTTTGAAGCCCGTGTGGCAAAGCTCAAGGGAACCCTACAGGTGGATGTTGAGTCCTGTAGCCTGCCACCCCCCACTATATAGGGGAGCGTCAGCAGGGATTGCAGAGGTGATGTCCTGAAGCTAAACCTCAAGTGGGATGTAAAGATGGGGGCCTGGGATGTTTGCTCTGTACATTAGGATGATCAGTTACCACAATTGTTGAGAGAACTGAACTGCTCTCTTGGAGGTGAAAAGACAGGCAGTGACTGTGATTAGTGTAGGGGGCTACCAGATTGTAGAGTATTTTTCTTGCGTGGGGAATATTACATTTTTTGATAATTTTTGCACGGGGAACACGTTCGCCACGCAGACCAAACTCTACAGCCTGGGGTGGCTATACCTATTACTGGTTGGGCTGCAGTGATGGTCACCATCTTCAGGGAGTATCCATAGCCATCTCCAGCAGACTCCAGCACTCAGTAGAGGTTACTCCGGTCGATGAGCGTATAATGGTATTAAGACTGAAGCTAGCTTTTAGCTTCATGTCTCTTATTGCAGTATAGGCCTAGGTTCCTACTGATGTTTGAAAATCGATGTGAAAGAGAAGTTTTACTCCAACCTTGCCTCTGTGATGGACAGTTGTCCTCGGTGAGATATTTGTATTGTTTCTTGGTGACTTCGGTGCATTATTGGCTGTAATTGACCTGGGTATGAGATGTCTGTAGGTCCTCATGGTCTGGGAGCTGATGCCAGCAGCAAGAATAACCTCCTTTTCCAGGACTTTGGTAGGTTCCAGAAATTGAGGACGTCTAGCTCCTGGTATCAGCGCTCTGACCCACACTGTTGGACACGGTAAATTGATGCCAGACTGTAGAGTTTGGTCTGCCTGGGGAACGTATTCCTGGGCAAAAATTATTTGGTCAAATTCTGTCAGTGAAAATGTAGTTCTTGGGTAAATTTCTGTGCACGCTTAGTTCTTTTTAAAATCATCTTCTGCACATAAACTTCTTTTGACCTTTCCGCGCATTTGTTTCATCATCCATCTGCAGATCCATCCACGCAAATGTAGACAGAATGATGTTTTCCACACATGAAAAACATAATATTCCTGGCGCAAGAAAAATACTCTACAGTCTGGCATTGATGCAGGTAATGCAGCCAAGGAGATTGACCACACCCTCATTAGCAGTTGTTGGAGAATCCTCCAGAACTGCAGGGTGTATAGGAGTGCTGAGTTTTGAGGCACTGACCGTAGATTAGATGTGGCTACCCTTCAGGTCTTCGTCAAAACTCCTCAGAGGTCCAATGGCTACCCAAGGGTGCTTCATTTGGACAGGCTAAGGGAGGGGGTGTGCCCGGGGGTTTGCTGAGGCAATTTCTGGTTGTTTCACAGCGCTCAACAATCTGATGGACCCTGTATATCTGTGGGAGACCTTCAAGTGCAAAATGTTTGATGCAGCTCAAGAATTTAGACTGATATTTTGGCAAGGAGAAACTTGTAAGGCTTACCAAGGAATATGTAGTGAAGGTTTAGCAGTCTTTATGGAGGCAGCATCAATTATTGAAGTTGTGCATCCAGATGACGTAACCAGATGACGTAACCATCATGTCATCAAAAAATTTGGCCAATGGATAGCTGAAGGAAATGTCTTCATGGAAAGTTTTGGCAAAGGGCAGGGGTAATGGAAATGTGCCTATATTAAAAATGCATGATTGCATAAAGCTCTTAGAGGAAGATTTTGTTAGTGGTCATTTCGGAAGGGACTCTTGTATCATTTCCACTGGTAAATGAGAATGGAAGGTACCATTTGTGAGCCATGGCAGGAAGTGCCATGGCTACAGGAAGGACATTACTTCTGTGTTCAGAATCCATGCCAGATGGTGCAGGGTGTTACAGAAATCGAACAATACAAAAGTAAAAGAAATGACAAATAACATAATGTTACTTATTGTCATTGCACAGAGGTTTAGACTACTTAGAAAGATGATATGGAATCTGTTTAACGAAAACATCCTAATACCATCTTGATAAAGCATAATGAATAAAAGAGATAATAACATTGTAAAGGGAAGGCAAGAAGTCTTGATACTGCACACAAGTATTTGTGTGGGCTGAGTCACAAGCCACATCCGGGAGTCACCATTCAAGAAAGCCTAAAGCTCGGCTTTTGGTCCTTGTGAGGGTTGCAAAGCATCAAGATCCAATGGGTTAATGCTAATATCACCATTATAGATTGCATTTAGGGACTGAATGCACATTTTCTAAATAGTATGGATCACAAACAATCCAGCATTATTAATATCTTTAATACTGACAGTGCAAACTTTTCTGAATAACTACCTGAATGGCAAACCAAAATTTGCATGTTTTTTATGTTATTCAGAGAAACTTGTTTAAGAAATAAGGCAAGGATAGGCAAGAAGACAGCTTTCTTGTTCACATTGCAGTACACTTATTTTATATACAGCAACTTGCAACAAGCCAGCTTAGCAAATGAAAAAACCTTGCTGCACTCAAAAATATAGGTCTTTTATAACCTAGGACATTGTTTCAGGATGGCTGATGGTGAAGTTGTTGAAGATTTTTATGGAGTTTACTTGTTGTACTGCATAAATCCACAGTACAAAGGACGCACATATATTGGCTTTACAGTTGACCCCAATCGTCGTATCAAGCAGCACAACCGAGGTGTTAGGGCAGGAGGTGCATATAAAACCAGTAACAGAGGGCCATGGTGAGTTCATCTGGAAATACTTTATTTCACTTTTTCATATTTTGAGCTTCAAAATTTACATTCTGTTACTTAGTGAGCTCATTAGAAAAATGTGATATTTTGTATATATAATTTTATTTTATTTTATTTATTCATTTATTGTTTTTGTCTTTCAGGGAAATGGTTCTTATTGTTCATGGATTTCCAAATGACATATCTGCCCTCAGAGTAAGTGAATATTTGTCTTCACATGGAAATTTTATATATAATAATCTATAAATTAAACATGACATGGCAAGTGAAATGTTTTAGATTTTTCACATAATTCTCATTCATTTTAAGCTACCTCTCACTGCTCATATGTTTTAGTTAAAACAGGAAGAACTCAAGGAAAATTGTAATTATTTGTAATAAACTATTGATTTTGGAATACTTTACATTGATGAATGTTGATTTAAAAGTGTATAATTAAGGAACTCATAATATTCATAATTTGCTTTTAGCAGGAGTAGTATATTGCTTTAGATAGTCTATTTTTTTTATTTTCCAGTTTGAATGGGCCTGGCAGCATCCAGAAAGAAGTCGTCGGTTAAGAGGTATGGGCCGTAAAAAAGCAAAAGAAACAAAGTATGAATATTGTCTGCGGATTCTGGCAACTATGTTACAAACCAAACCTTGGTCTCGTCTTCCTCTTACACTTAGATGGCTGAAACAACAGTACTTCAAAGAATTTCCTGTGAGTAGTCTCCTGCTCAAAACCTCATTAATACCTCACCCAGCTCTACCAGCTACTTTTCCATTTTGTATTAACTACAGATGATTCAGAAATGTCTTCGTAATAATATGAACTCGAAGCATAAACCTTGTTCTAAAGATACATCCTTCTTAAATTATACCCCCAGGAAAATACTCATCAATAGTTTATAACTTTGTGTGTGGGGGTATCAATCAGTGACTAAGGAGTACATTTCAATAGAGAAGGGGTTAGTATTTAGATCTACAGGAAGATGGGTAATACTTATTATTAATATTTCTTGTAATAATTTCATTTATTTTGATTTATATTCTTTTCTTCTAGGCAGGGATGGAGGCCCCTAATCACATGCCAATTGCTTATGGTCCAGTAAAACCTGCAAAGGTTAGAAAGAATGAAGAGGAGCAAGAAATTGAAGTTGTGGAGGTGACATGCTTGCTGTGTGATGATGCAGTAACACAAACAGAAAGAATGAGGTATTTATCTAATTGTGTTATATGATATAAGGTTTAAAATGCATAAGTGCAATAAGGAATATATGAAGGAATTTATGAAAAATGCAAATTTGTGTGAAAGTGAAAACCAAAAACCAAACAAAATTATTGGAACTTTTTTCCACAGATGTTTATCTACCTCGTGTCAGTTAAATGCTCATGTCAGATGCCTTGCAAAACATATGCTACAAAGAGAACCACCAGGGACTTTGCTTCCTCTAGAAGGGCCATGTCCAAGCTGTGGGTCTATATTGCTATGGGGTGACCTTGTAAGGCTAAAGCGTGGATGCTATCAGCAGGAAGAGGAGGAAGTGGAAGATCATTGGGTTGAGACTTTAAGTCAGGCCATATAAATGAAATCACTATGCTGTATATTTGAGCAGTGCATTTTAGCAGTTTCCTATGCTGTTTTGATATTAATGGTACTATGTCATGTATGGAGAGTCACCAGGTGTAGAAGTTTTATAGTGCCTGGATGCAGGAATTGGATTTTTTTCAGTGAGCAGTGCTAATAGATTTTATACATGATTTTTAAATTCATAATAATATATTTGTAATTATTTTATGTGAATACAGTGGTGTAATGATTTTCTGACTTTCTTTAAATCTGTTTTTAATCCATATACTTTTATGTGATAAGAAATATTTCAATAGAATAATTCAGTTGGCTTTTACTAACCCTTTCCCTGTATATGTCTTCACCTGACAACCTTCTGAAGGTAAAGTTTTACAGTGGTACTGAAGGCTTCCACTCTCACTGCTCCTTGTCCAAATATGTCAAACTGGAAGGAAATGCTTGCACTCATTCATTTAAATGGTATTTTCTTTTACTTTTTACATGTTATTGAAGAGTGTAAGTAAATTTTGCATTCTTAGATTGATTTCTTTTGCCAGATTA
>NC_091557.1:17236059-17238559 GCF_042767895.1 Penaeus vannamei | reverse complement strand
CCTCATTTATCGTTATCATGATTACCATTATCATCATCATTATCATTATCAACAACACTATTATCACCACCACCACCATCATCATCATCACCATCATCATCATCATCACTATCATCAGAAATCATTATTGTTATCGTTGTGATTATTACATTCATTACCACCATCATCATAATCACAATCATCACTATCAAGCAGCAGTACCTGTCACAGAAGACACTACCCGCGTAATTAGTATGTGGTGCGAATAGTTTTGACACAGAAATGCACGGCTTTAGTCAATTTCACAAACCTGGAAGATCGACAGCCAGCACCCGATGGCCCATGGCAGCGAGGGCGCCGATGGTTTTCAGTTCTTCCCAATTTTTCGACGAAAACCCTTCCCCGTGGAGAAGAACGACCGCTTCCCCGCTGCTTCTCACTCCCTCCGGCGGCTGTGCTTCTCGATAAAAGATGTCTGTCTCCTGATGAGGTCAATATGTGGGACTATCTCAGTGTCACGAGGAAAAAGACCATCTTGTACAGTTAGCCCTGGATTAACAATGAATCATAAGGTTGAGCTTGGGATTCCAAAGGAACTGTAGCTGTAGCCATCGAATCGTAGTCTCAGATTTACAGAAGGGTAATTTAAAAACTATTTTGGTTTTGTTATTACGGCAAATAAATCAGTTTAGGGCTCTCCGCACATGTTCCACAGTGCCATCTGACATCTGAGACACGCCTTCCATTGTAAAGACCAAAGTTGTGCATGTACCAGGTTGAATTTAGCCAGAATGAATCTGACGCTGGTCTTGCGCCGAAGATTTTTCTCCTAAAATATTTTGTGCGCTGTTTTGATCACGTCAGTCAGGTACAGAATTGCTTCACACATTACCGGATTCACTGGTATGGAAATGCTTTTAATATGCAATATTGGCTTTTAAGTGTGAATGGAAGTTTTGTTGACTAGACATTTGTGGCCAAAGGTGACGGAAAGGGGAATCGAGGAAAAGGGGAAAAGGCTAATAATGAATAACCATCTTTCACACGCCAGAGTGCAGCGTCATTGCATTGGATTCTGCTTTTGCGCGTAAGTCCTGCGCCAGTGTCGATTGCGCCGGTCCCTCCGAGAAGTCCCTCAGATTCTTCCTGGGAGTATAGGGTATCAGCTGGCCACACTGGCCCTGGATGCTGTGTAAATATTAGTAATATATTCACATGAATATAATGGAGTATGCAGGTGTAAGTCGGAATGTAAAACTTACCATGACACTGATTTTTCTGTATTCGACTTGAGTCTGAGCTGCCGTTTCGTTGATATTGGAAGGCAGATCGCTTTCCTCCAATTCAACGTTCCTCCAGAAGTCTATGTTTTCAAGTGCTTCCTCCCTGCTTTCGTCCTGAAATTTGAATGCAATACCTTGTATGACTATAGCATTTTATAGCTCCACAACAAATATTTATTCACTCTGTAGTTCAGCGGGGTCGTGTGTTCACAGACGCTTAAAAACAAAAAAATCATAAGCACCTACCTTGACAGTGCGGGACGTATGTTGAATGAGTTTCTGAATGGATCCTGTTATTATCATCACCGAGATGAGAGTAGACGTCCCGGCGAACAGGAAGAGGAGAGTCGCTGTGCGCACTTGCGCCATTTTGAATGGCGAGGAATGTCAATTATCTGGAAAGCAGTAGGTTCTGTATTCGAAAGCTCTTGCAGTCCCGGTTATAATCGTTGGCTTTATTATTACGACTATCATTAATCTTACAATAGTATGTATTACTTTATGTTACATCATGTAAATGATAATGTTAATCATAACAAGGATAATTAGAAGCACAGAGAACACATACCTCCGCCAAGGCTATAGGTTCACTGATGCAATAGAAGTATTTACACTTGAAGAATTACATTAAAATCCCCTCTTTCTCAAGTACATTGGTGATGCCCGTAAACATAATAATACTTATCCCTTTTGCCAATATAATAGGGGTAACTAATGCAATCATTAAAAAAAATCCTAGATCCGGATCATGATCCGGATCACCACCAAAATTTAATGGCATCGAAAGCTAAGACACTTTTTGAGTTATCCTGCTAACGAGCAAACAGACAAACTAAATAACTAACCAAAGCTACTAAAAACATAACCTTCTTGGCGGAGGTAATGATAATGATTATGGTGGTAATGATTAGAGTGATGTTAAGAATACTAATATACATATATGCATGCGTACACTCATGAGCCAAAATATCGACCGAACACGAGTAGGCAAGGGGCAGCTGACATACGCCCATCTGGGCCGGGACTCCATGGATAAAGAACACTAGTTACACTGCCACGAGAATGGGGGGATATGAAGGGGGCGAAGGGATGAGGAAGGTGAAAGGGTTAGCCTTACTGCGCGTCCTCCCCTACACATCACAAACATACACACCATTCTCTCGCACGCACGCGCACGTATACTCATTACTGTGTATGTGTACGTGTATATGTGTATGCTAAAACATGATCATACCATA
>NC_091557.1:17178559-17183559 GCF_042767895.1 Penaeus vannamei | reverse complement strand
AACTTGATTTAGAAGGGCTAATAATGCGCTTTAAGCAGCGAGTGCAGAGGCAGTGCGGCCTCCACCACCCCGCCTGCCGCTGTGACAAGTCTCTTGTTTTGCTTTATTTCTGGCCGTCCAAGGCCGCGCCTTGCGTAAGTGCCCCGAGGCGATGGCTTTTAGCCAGGCATCCATTACACGGGACTTTTTCTTTGCGTTAAACCACCGTATGCCGAAATGTGTCAAGAGCCATGCGAAGCGGATCGATGCTATGCTATACAGTAACGACACGATCATGTGTCATTCGTGATCTCGATACTCCCTGTTAATACTCATACTCGTATCCTATTTGTGGAAGATATGCCTGGACATAAATCTGTTAAGACAGAACATTGAGTTGTTGCAAAATGCTGAAATGTTAACAAGCCATGTGAAGAAAAATCAGTAAGCAGAATGGCTGACGCTTTGGGCGGGTATCTTTCACACGCAGGTAGAAGTGTTGTGGCTGGATCATTTATCAGGTTGAAGAGGAGGAAGCTGAATGTCGTTTTGAAGGTATGGCATTTTTGTAGCCGAGACAAAAATAATTCACACGTCTATCTAGTGTGCAAAGATTGGTGAGCAGCCAAGCTATACCGCTCGACTGTATTTGTATTTGTTCCGGGAATTAAGAAAAGCAAATGAAGATGAAATGTATGCTGTTAGTAAACATACAGCACCATATCTACATGCCGTGTGTTTCATGTAGTGACTTTGGTACATGTGCTTTTTATTTTTCCGTCTTGATTACTGTAAATGTACTAAATCAGTCTTGTGTCCCTTCCTCTTTAACCCACATACCTCACACCCTCCAAATGGGCCACTGGCGGCTGCGTCTTCCAAGACCTCTTCTCTCGCACGAAATACGAAGCCTTTTGGTTGTGGAAGAAGCACAAGACGACGCTCTGTTGCCTTTGCTTCATTCCGCCCTTAAGGATTTCTGTTAGCCGTTTCAAGCATTACCTGGGTCGGCTTTTTGAGAACCTTTGGGGCTGAGTAGTTTGCCTTTCAGTAATGGAGGGAATCTTCTGCGGATAAACCTCGGCCAGCGAACAAAAACATATTCTAGTCAAACGTCGAGTCGAGATTAGTGCTACCGATTTGCGTTCTTTTAAGGATAATTGCAAAATGATGTTTAACGGTATTCATTAGAATTTCTGACTAACAATAGAATACAGAAACCTTTGTCAGATACTACATAAATTCAGTTATTCTGGGAAAATGGGATTTAAATATGAATAAAATGTCTATTTTGTTAAACTGGATATCAAACTACGTGTAATTTGAGCACCGGTTCCAAGAAAGCGTTCTGTGAAAACTGACGCACAGACGTCTCTCTTTCTCTCTCTGTATGTATGTATATATATATATATATATATATATATATATATATATATATATATATGTATATACATATGTATATATGTATATATGTATATATGTATATATATATATACATATATATATATGTATATATATATATATATATATATATATATATATATATATATATATATATATATATATATATATATATATATATATATATTGTGTGGTATGTGTGCATGTGTACATGAGAGTGTGCGTGTTTGTGTGTAAACATATATCAACATATATATCTATCTATCCATCTACATGTGTGTGCGCACGTGTCTGTATGTATGTATATGTGTAAATATATATATATATATATATATATATATATATATATATATATATATATATATATATGTGTGTGTGTGTGTGTGTGTGTGTGTGTGTGTGTGTGTGTGTATATGTATATATATACATATATACATATATATATATATATATATATATATATATATATATATATATATATATATATATATATATATATATATATATATATATATATATATATATATATAAAGCATTCTCATATCAGAGTGGGTGTATCGCTTCATAATTGTATATTGATAGTCAACCATACATTGTCGAGAGGAATTATTTGTATGTTATAGAGGTCTCATAAATTTCTTTTGAAATTATAGAGCCAATCTTGCCTTGATGCATCTACCGTCCCTATTGGAGGGATCGTATAAGGTTCAGAGGATAAGGCTATATCAGAACCAAACATCTTTGATGTACAATATATTTGTATAAAAATAGTATATCATAGTTATGATGTATTTTTTAAAAAGATTTCCCCAGAAATTTTAAGAAGGCGGAAAACGAAAGAGTAAGTAGTAAGATATTTTTTATTTTCTAATATAATTATTCTGCATAATGTACAGTACACGCGCTAGTAATGGACTACGTTCCTGGCGCTACTCAAGTTCGTCACCAAGTTGCTTCCTCCCACGCTCCGGCCGGCGCAACGTCGATCGCGCATTCTCAACAAAAATAGTCAATTTATCTACACTATGATAACCAACAGATTTTAAAATACACTACACGTTCAAACAGACGTATTCAAGGACAAACACGTTGAAAAAGGCAGAATGGGTGAAGAGACAGGTTGCGTGGCAGGAAGTGAGAGGAAGGCACCCTGGTCACGATGGTCACACTCGGAACACACTTCTTATATTCAATGAACTATTAACAACATTATAGTTATCACTACTTGCATGGAGTACTCACGATGGCAGTTGGTATATCATGGCATTTACATACCAATGGCACAAATACTTTGTATTCATCTTTATACAGACAATTACTTTGAAACAATAAACTTCACCTTCTTGGTTACTGACTTTAGTGCTCAGTGCAGTTCTGTAAAAATATTTTCATAATCTTATCATACATTTAGGGGATATAACATTGTAATATATATACACTGCAATATACGTATTGAAACAGACTGGGAAATGACTCATACTTCCCCATACACTAGTGTATTTGTGAGACCCATTAAGTAGGTCCGTGAACCTCCCCTGCCGGCGTAGGTGGGCGTTGACCTAACTAAGAATAAACCCAAGTGATAATATCACACTCACACGACCCACTCAACTACCAGCCACAAAGCTCCCCGGGGACCGACCCAACCTCCGTCGGGCTGTGTGCGATCACGTCCACTCCTATCAAAAACATTTTAAACACATCTGCTACACACTCAGCGCGTGCGTCGCAGCGGACGGAGCGCGACCCTCACACTGGACCTGGCTCGCCTGCCCATTACTTATGGGAGAATAAAAAATAGCACCAATATGTTCCTGGGGGGAGCAGAGCTCTATGAGGGCTCCTCTGAGTAACAGCTAAATCCTATACTACTGCTGCGTCGTTTAGACCAAAAGTCGAAGGTCCCGGTCGAGGAACAATGTCACCCACACTATGACATGCATAAACGATACACAATTTCTTCATATATACACAAATATAGCTACTCGCTTCACTGAGCGATAGTTCTTCATGGACACTAAATTTCAATGAAATAACATTACATAAAATTTTATACTCTTCCAAAATATAATATATCAGAATCTAAAGCAACCGCTTCAGTACAAAATAAAAATGAAAAACTGCATAATACACATGTAAACAAATGCAGCAATTGAGTATATAGTTTGTGAATACTGTAAACAGCATTATTCAACTTATATCTCTTAACAACTTTTTCTGAAAGAACAGTTTATACAATTATCTATATTCGACTACAACCAGGTATGTGTGATGTGAATAAAATAACATGTCATGACTACTAAAAAAAATAAAGAGCGAATATCAGTTTTAAATTTACTAACGAACAATGATAGATATGCACATCACATTTACTGCAACAAACAAATAATACATATTAAAAGAAATGAAAGGTTAGCAAGATATAACATTTACAGATTCCTACTACGGCAATAATAGCAGAGTAATTTATTGTAATTGAACTTAATGAGACTTTTGCAGTTACGAGAACAGGACTCTGCAATGGACATGACTAAGGCACATGTATACACGTTTTCTTAGGGCTTTGAGCGATATGTCTTTAGGCAGAGACAAGAGCAGAAGCAGGGCGGCGGGCGCGCATCAACTCCAGCAAGGATGGCTCCCGAGGCTGCGATGCCCGCCCTCGCCGCTGCCCTGAGGTGAGGGTAGACCAACAACAATTTTGGAATGTTCTATAAACTACACTAATCTTGATAAGTCATGATAATACAAGGGTCACCTAAAAATAACGGGTCAGAAAAACTAAAAACTCTGTATCATTGCAAGGTAATCCATTGTACTATAGAGGACATAAATCAACAGCTACCTCATTATTTGGTTAGTATGTTCGAACTACCAAATCACTGCCAAGGGTTAGAGTTCATCCTCCGACGTCCGACCATGAGCCTAACCTGAGAGTGTCCCTCAAGGCTCAGAATCGTTGTACTAATCCCGAAATACCTGACAGTCGTGCGCTAACAATCAACAGTCAAATTAATAATGGTGTCTTTTGTAACTAAAATTTATAAAGTCACAACCGAAAACCAACATAACATCAAGTGAACCAATAATTATTCACTAAGCTGTGAGCAATTCCTATACTTCACAGGTAAAAGATAAATGAACAAAACTGTTCTGTATATAAACTTGGTCCGTAGGTGCAAGATATATACAGGCTGGGAGGAAGCGATACGCCAAGGGACTTTTCAGTCACGAATCCCGTCTTTCTGTACTCTAGCGAATAAGAAACTGCACTTGCCCAACAATCCATTCTATACAAAAATCAGATGGCATAGTCTCGTTGGTTGTTGCGGCCACGTTAAAGGCTGAGGTAGGTCCGTGTGGTGTCGAGAGCGTCTTGAGGGGGCGGGGAGGCGTTCTGCTTCTCCCACTGACTGAGGGCAGCGTCCACCAGCATGTACAAGCACTTGAACTTGTCGGCATCATCTTCTGGGGGCGTGGGCGGCGGGGTGACCTGAGCGGGCGTGGTGTAGGGGTGATGAGCATATTCTGTCTGAGGAACGTAGTGCTCAGGTGTGGACGGCGGGTAGAGGGGAGAATCGTGGGGGGTGTAAGCGGGGGAGTGTGTTGTATCGGTGTAT
>NC_091557.1:17171059-17173559 GCF_042767895.1 Penaeus vannamei | reverse complement strand
GCTACACTCATCACTATCATCAGTTTCCCCATGCTATTACACAGAAAAGATACGTCTGTCCTACATTTTTCGAAAACGGATTTTTCAGGATATACTTGTCTAAATATATGTGCATCTCTCACTGTCACTTGCTTTGGCTATCCATCATGCCCCTAACTATGGATACATAAATACAGTGGGTGGGGTAACTATGCCTTTAGCTGATGGAGTGCACGTCGTTAGGTGACAGGAATGCCAATCGTGCCAAGTCTTATCTTTCCAAAGTTACTGAGACTGCCACCAAGTAGTTACGGTAACGTGTAAATACCCGACGCAGATGGAACCGAGAGATTTTGAGTACTTACATTTAGGCTGAAAATACTGCAGATTGTTAATTTCTATGAATGCCTAAAATGAGTTCGTGTTTGGCTGATGACTATAATCACAGCTTTTGATTGAATTAATTTAATTCTGATAAATGCACGTTGGCGACGCAACTTATCAGCGCACACAAAAGTATGAAGATATATTAACCGATTTGGACTACATATCCCACCAGTAAAACAGTAAAGGACAAGATTCTTGTCAGTATCACTACGAATCTTATCACCGGGACAAGGGCACGTTTACGCAGTCTCTGTGCAAGGGCGGGAGACTACTCTAGGGAGTTACCTTAAATGGTCATCATGAGCATTTCGAGAGTCCCACACGGTTCCGTGTGTGAAGAGAATCCATACTCCATAAAGTGAGGTTTACACCAAGTATAGGGAAAAGGACTCTGCGGAGACTGACAATGTACACGTGGGGTCACCTCACAATGGCCCCGCTGCAAAAGTGGGGTCTGCAACACCAAGTGGACAACAATGGCAAAGGCAGCAGGAGTCTCTTGCAATCATCATCTTGACTGATGCAACTGCTTGAGCAAGGTCACAACAAGTACGCTGGGAGACTGCAGTAAACATCAAATTCGTGCTCGTACACGTACGTACGCAAAGTCATGACCCCCGGAGTGTGTGAGCTCATGTTCTTATACACACTCAAAGAATGGAAAAGATACGACTTTTGATAAGATGATGCTTAGGGCGGGTGTTTATCTCGACGCCATCCTTCCATTCGAATCGCCTTCACTCTTACATACCCAGACGAGGAGGTCAGTAGTACCCCCTCCCCCCAACCCTCAAGCGATGCCCCGCCAGTGTCACAGTAACCTTGACGAGGATTCGTGTTGGCGCCTCTCTCGCCGCCTCAGACAACCGCACCTTCCTTTATACTTCGAACGCTTTGCCGTGTTCTCATTCTGCCACAGAATTTAGAACGTAATACTGCTGTGTTGTCTTGAGCCATTTCTACTCATACAAAACTATCATGGCACTCCACGCCCTGTGTCATTTTGGCGTTTCTGTTAAAACGGCTTATAGCTAGATGCTAGTCAGTTGTTACTGTACCTGGCCGTTCACTATGCGCCACCCACCCTGGGCAGAGTGGCCGTACTACCGCTGGCCCCGGGACGACACACGCGGTACCTCTGTCATACACGCACATCTCAGGACATTCACAACGCGCCCGCTCTACTGCATTTCCCATACCCCTTGATTTCCCAGTTTAAGTCACCTAAAACTCTATGTAGAGCATCGTTACCTAGTTGTTTCCCTAGTAAACAAGCGATAAGAAACCAAGAGATAAGTTATCAAAGTCCTTGCCCAGTCCTGCCAACTGTCAGTTGAACACTCCCTCGTGGCGTGGCCGACCACGCGCGGAGCCCTCCTTACCCTCACTCCCTGCCTCCCCAGGCCTGTTCCGCGGCGCGTATGCTAGCCGTTCCGCTACCAATATGGGGCGACGGTGTTACAGCACTATACTCAGTATCCCCTCACCAGGAAAACAAAAGCGTTTTTTATATGTGAATGTAACATACTCGTGTTTTGATGTTGGGAGTGACACAGCATATTCTTTCCACAGTCTGTGTATAGAGATTAGCTTAGACACTTCCAATTAACAAAATTGCAGAACTTGCGCCTTAAGTCTTGCTTGTTTGATATGCCACCGGGCAAGACAGCAGCACGGGGTCATTGAACAAGGTCCCTCAGAGTCCTTGCATCCCGCTGAAGATGAGCAGCAGCAACTTCCGCGGTCGCCTCATAGGGAAGGCGCCAAATCCCCCAGACGCAGGGACGGTGTCGTATGGTCGACCTAGCTGGTTCAAGTAGCGCCCCCCCCCTTCCCCTCACACACACTGCTTATACAAAACAGGTTCTGACACTTGCTTGGTTCTTTCATCCACTGGCGCAACAGTACGATATGCAAGCGTCATAGTCTGCGATCTATTCTATTGAGCAAAATTTAACGCCAGGAGTCTCGTGAACTCTGTGTTTGACAAGAACACGTTCCTGGTAATTATAGGTTTATATTCTTCCCATGTGGCCTGATTCGAATGGTTCGCTTATGTATGTGCCTCTAAATACGCACTATGATACGATTCAACAAGGATTAAAAGCAGACTAGCCATCTAAATTCCCTAAAC
>NC_091557.1:17163559-17166059 GCF_042767895.1 Penaeus vannamei | reverse complement strand
TTAATGTTGATCAGGGCATGGTTGACGGCAAGGGCAGTGAGCTCGCCTGGACCTCGGGCAGGGCGGCAGCTCCTCCAAGAAATGAGTGAATACGGCGCCATTGCGTTAGACCCGTGGAGCAACGTCTGGAAAGTGGAAGTGCGATGATGACTTGCTGGCGGTTCGAGGTTACGAGAATTCTGAAGTCATGGTCATTCATTGGACAAGTGTTGTTTTTAAACTTGGGGCCAAAACAAACACATTCCGTAAAGGCAAAATGCAGCTTCATCTACGTCATCCGGCGGGTGGAGGAGGGAAGGCACCTGCCGAGACCGCGACGAACACAACCACGCAGAGCACTGATACAGCTTTCAATCTCAGCCTCGGCTGGCGCGGAGCCTGCGACCGGACGGCCAGCGTGCACTGTGCCCTTGTTTACCGTGAGAGCATCCTTTGTAATTCATGGGCAGTGCGGAGCCTTAATGAATCAGCCCCCACAGCAAGGGTTGTCCACATGTGGAAGAGCGGGTGGGTGGGGTGGGTGGGAGGCTGGAGGCAACGGGCATGGGTGAGCTGGGCGGGAGGGTTAGGCGATGGGTGGACTGGGCGGGAGGGCTGGGCGATGGGTAGGGTGGGCGAGAGGGCGGGGGCGATCAGGATAGCTGGGGATCTACGTAAAGCCCTCCATTCCTCGCTCGTCTATCGACAATATAAAACCAGACTACAAAAAAAAAAAAACTATTAGGTAGCTCGGGTGATATATTCATACAAGCCTACATTCTGGTTACGGAAAGTGCTTACTGACAAACTTTATCAATTTCCAAAACCTCATTACAACCTCTAGTGCGTATTAACCGATGGTCCAATAGGGATGCAAGAATTGGGGGAGTGTTATCTAACCGCTCTGCCATTGGCTGGATAATTTCTATGTTGTAAAGACAATGCTACACTTGGTGTCAATTGCTCATACAGGCTTACAGCGGTTGCATAGCCAACGAACAGTGGAAACTGAAGTGTATTATAAATGGAACAAGGAATAAATTTCCCTTTTTCCTTTCCCTCCCTACCTTCCCCCTTTTTTACTTCAATCTGCTCTGCTATATATGGCACCAGGAACATCTGAAGCAAGACATGAAGGAATGTAATGCGTGCTTGGTAGCAGGGTGCCTTGTGTCTGCTTCAGATGAAGTCATATGATGTTCATGAGCCACTGACATGACTGACCATACAACATCCCGCTGGCAGCAGGCCACTGCCCTGGCCCTCGCAGTGATGTTGCACGCGCGCCAAACGCCACTTCACAACACCGCAGCGACCTCTTCCTTCACTAATGTTATTAAACATGACGTCACGAGAACACTTCGGCGTATGTCCACACCCTCATCGCCAGGCCAGTGCCTCCCTCGCAGACCCCAAGACCGAAAACCTCCACGAGTTGTGCGCAAGATCCGAAGACTGTTTATTTATAGTTTTGCCTTGCGGCCACTGTTATCTCGTTTGTTTTCGCTTTCTTGCGGCAAAGACACCCGCGGTAAAGCTCGCCCTCCCTCCGTTTATACTGAATCAACCGCTGAAGCACGAAGGTGACAATTGCCAGCTTCCCTGGGAGAGCTGAATGGCCCCTTGCCCCCTTTCCCCTGACTCCCCCCCCACACCCCTTGCACCAGACTGGCAGCGCCCTTCTGCCAACTGGCACGGATGACCCTCCCGCTTCCCTGCTTGCCCTACGCTTCCCTTTTCTGCTCGCTGGCCAGCGCTTTCAACAAAACACAGGCGACGCAATGCTTTTACAAAAACTAGCTGAGGGTAATAGTAGTAGTAGTAGTAGTAACAGAAGCAATAATAGCAGTAGTAGTAATGGTACATAGTGGTAGTAGCATTAGCTGTAGTAATGATAAAAGAGAAAAAAGAAGTATTAGTAATACCATCTGCAATAATAGCGTCTTACTTGATGATGATGATGATAATGATAATAATAATAATAATAATAATAATAATAATAATAATAATAATAATAATAATAACTCATGGTAAAAAGGATGATAATGATAACTACAATCATGATGAAAACAACAATAATAATAATTTATAAGAAGAAGAACAACAGCAGCAACAACAATAGTAATAATAATAACCAAAACATCACTACCAACCCAACAAAGATAATAATAATAATGATGATGATAATAATGATAATAAAGTAAGAATGATATTGAAAATGATAATGATAATGATAATAATAATAATAATAACAATAATAATAATAATAATAATGATGATGATAATAATAATGATAATAACAATAATAATAATGATGATGATGATGATGATAATAATGATAATAACAATAATAATAATAATGATAATGATGATAATAATAATAATTACTACTACTACTACTACTACAACTACTACTACCACTACTACTAATAATAATGATAATAATAATAATAATAATGATACTCATGATAATAATAATAATAGTAACAATAATAATAATAACAATAATAATAATAACAAT
>NC_091557.1:17151059-17158559 GCF_042767895.1 Penaeus vannamei | reverse complement strand
AGCGAAGCTCAAATCCCTGCGTCCCACAAGTAAGCAAGAAGCAATTCGAGCCACTCCTGAGATACAGGCCTTCGAGCACGCGCGGCGGAATCCAAAGCGCTTTCGCTCAAACAAGTATCGGGGGCGACTTCCGGTTTGCTTGCATCCTGATGTGCTAGTCATAATTCGAAAGATATTCATTAGGCCAAACAAAAAATAAAGAACCAATGGTTGCTACTTGCGATTGGCTGGCAGAGGTCGCACCAAAATAAAACAAAGCCAGGCGCTGTGTAAACAAACACGTTTCCATTTTTTTTTTTATTCTTATCGTTTTCCATTTTTATTCTAGCTTTCTGGTAGTTTATGTGCCCCTCGGTTCACCAGCTCCACATAAAACCACGTTTGTAAATATAAGTTAACCCAACAAATATATCTACTTCATTTGACATGATTGTTTTGTGCCAGGCTTGAACAAGACCGTGTCCAAGAAGTGATGTGTACTCTGGGCACGTCCTTCCCCAAATTGGCACTGTTACATACCATTCTTCCAGGGTCTCTTAACGTAATTAAAGACGATCAACTGGCGATTTCAAGCAACTGAGCGTCAACGGGGACAGGGCCCTTGTCCGACCCTGCCTCAATACAGAAGGACTTCGCTGCTGTCCACATGGGTACAATCCGCAACTCTTGTTTCTACCACGCAGTCGCGCATCTACATCAACTGAACTGAACTCACACACATTACTGTAAACACTACGAACATCTTTCCAATTTTCATGCAGGCATCCGGAACCTACCTGGGCTAATATAGTAGTTACTATTGTACATCGTGAAAACAGGTCACGAAGATGTCAGCAGGTAAATCCTTCAGTTTCGCTGGCTGAGCTGATACCAGTTTTTCGCACGACTTATCTTCACAAAATTGTAACTTAAGAGTTCAGAACTGCGCTGAGACGGCACGCAATCACTGCAATGATTCCTGCAATGTCAGTGTGAAGTCATCCTCATCAACTGCCACTTGTCTCGCTTGGAGGTCCACCGCCCGTATCAAGTGTCAAACTAAGCGCACATGCGAGTCTCGGAAGTTTAGTAACACTGGTGTCACTGGTGTCACTCGGCGTCCGAAATGCGTTCACACCGTTGACACTATGATGCTCAAGGCTCAGGTGCTGTCTTGACGGGGCTAGAGTGCCTAGTGGCTCTCTCCTGACGTGTCCACCGCTGCAGATCCACTGGCACTCCCGCGCCCGGCACCTTCGCCTCCCTACACCACTATTTCCGGCGCCAGCCCCAGGCTCTCCCCCGCCGACCCTGGCACAAAACCAATTCCAAACAGGCGCCGAGTGCCAGCTTCTGGTGTTTCGGCCGCCTTGGGGGGCGGCCCCTCCAGCCCTAGAAACGTCATGATCTGGTGACGAGCAAATATTTTGGACATTCTTCCCCATAAGAGCATTTTGAGTTGCACAGCGCATACGCAACGCACCGCGAGGGGAAAACTTTAGCGTTTTGTCTTTTTAGAAATGAGCCACAATGCGCTGGATGACGGATCCCAGCTGGGGGAGCGAGGCTTCCATGGAAGTCAAGGCGTCCTCCCTGGATCGCCTGCGCTTCTCACTGCCGTCCTCACTGCCCTCGCATTCCTTCCCAGCCCATGGTAAGGTCTGGGGTCTCCATGTACATGTGCTTCAGTCGGTTCCTGCACGTGATTGCACTCGCGTACGTCATGGGTATGACGTCAGCGATGGCACCCGTGGCCCATGCTCCTGCTCACTCAGAACGTTCATCACCAACGTTTTACGTCACGTCTTTTGCATCAGCTCACGTTGGTCATCACGTCAAAACAACGCATTTCGAATATTTATAAAACAAAGCGACGATGTATCGTTTTTACTCCCGTTATATCTGACACAAATATAAATATTCATATATAAAGATATAAACAAATAAAAACATGACAGAAATACAACCAAATACTTGCGTCTTGCCATCTGACATGCCCACGGAATCAAAAACAGCAATGTTTACTTTTCATCATGACCATATGTAAAAATCCTTTCTTTCGTTACTGTAATACAGTAATGCTACTATCCATTCCATTTAGGCAATGCTTGATCAAATGACTTTGTAAATTCTTTCTTGATCGATAAAACCCCGAGCTAATGTTTTTTTTTTCTGTTAGAATGGCTGTGAAAAAATGTCGCCAAGGATATATGCTGTTCGACTGTGGAAGCGAGATATGGGTAGAGACTGGATTTGCGTTCACAATAAGCCTGAGTCTGCATCATGACAGCTCGTGTCACAAGGTACTCAATGCCCTTAGTCCATCCTATTATGCGTCCCTGTCCCTTGTCAAGGCCATTTCCCCTTCCCCTGTCTTACTCCTGACCTGCACTCAAGCCGTCGTATCAGGAAATCTTACGAAAGTGCAGGCCTATCTTGGTTTCAGCGCCCCCTGTTAGCCGTATTTTGTAAAGAAAGTGAGCGTGAATGTCTTTTTAGTAGGTGAACCTGGCGGTGCCCATGATAAGCACGTTTCTTGGCCTTTTGCCTGATGCATATCAATAAAAGCTTCTCATGGGCGTTCTGATCTCCTTAAATTCACGTGCTGCTTTTTTGGCATTTTCTTCTACTCACCTCTTCTGAAGCCAAGGCAGCGGAACGAAAGGCAAAGCAAAGCACTTACTTAAGTCAGCGCACAGCAGGGTGTGTGACTGATGGAGTCGGCGACCAGAGGGAGAGCGCGAGAAGCGGACAAGTCTGGCTAGGGAGGGAAGGTCACGTGTCTGATAGAGTTGCAGCAGAACCGAACCGAACTGCAAGTCCACATTATTGTCCCCGCCTGGTGCGACATAAGCACGAGGGGAGTGCTTGACGCAGAGGCAACTACCGTCCCGCTCCCACATGTCCTACTATCATCATCTGCAGCTGATGCTTACGAAGAGTTTCGTCTATTAATCGCCAAGCGATGCACTTGGAGCCACTGCTTCCCGGCCGCCCAGAAACCCGCCTTTGATAGGGCGCCCACGTGGTCAGCGCGGCCCACGCGGGTCGCATGACATCATTACAAATGACGCTGTTCGCATTCAGCGCTTTTGTGTCATGCTGTTTGCCGTTTTAGGACTCTGCCTCATCACTATTTCAAATATCGTTATTTGCCAAACCTTTTCCTCAAAATATGCAATTTTCTCTGCCAAAGCACAGCGTACCTCACTATAAAGCCGAGAAATGAAACATTGAAGACATGTGTCGACAATAAAGCCGCAACATGAAACACAGTACAAATATCTCGGGCATTCAAGAATATCCCAAAGGAAGACCCCGAAAAAGAGAGCTGTAAATCCCCGTTGGAAGGGACCACAATCCCTTGAGCCAGAAGGCTGTGATTAAAGAATCTTCTGGGAGTTGCTGGCCCGTTTACAAGGTGTTGCTGGTTGGCTCGCCGCGGCGCTGATCTCTGCTACAATTTGGAAGCTCACACGCGAAAACCAGAGATTGTGTCTCAGTCTATCTACTTATATCAATCTATCTACCGATCTCAATCTTTCTATCTATCTATCTCTCTATTTCAATATATCAATATACTCTTGAAAACTCGGACCACGGTGTCAAACAGAGCTAGCAATGTACAAACAATGTACAAAAGTTTTCTCGGACAGAGCATTGCAAAGACAGATTTTTTGCGAACACAGTAAAGGAGCACGGTCGAGCGCCAGTTGGGGGGGGGGGCAGCGACGCGACCTACCTCACAGACCCCGAACAGAAGCCAACAACAATTAGCTTTGTTACAAAACAACGGTCAGTATGTTTGGCGAGCTAAAAGTCCGGGACGTGATTCATTCGGTGTAGATTTATAAAACGTTTTCTAAACCATGCCCGAACTCCTGCGATATAAAACACTTAGTAGGAATAACATAAAAATTGAGTTACTGTTGTAAACGTCAGTAGCTGCCTTTATTGATCTTACATTGCATGGTTAATGTCGTCTTGAGAAGGCCTGTTGTAAGCTAAAACAACGGATGTGCAGGGTAAAATATGTATGTATGTATGATGTAAGTTTATGTATGTATGTATGTACATATATGTGTGTGTGAGTGAGTGTGTAATTGTCCATGTGTGCAAACAACATGAACACACGTTTCGGTCAGTACACTGACCAGAACGCCGCTGCACAACATAGACACTCAAGGCAGGCTTGTAGAGAGGCCTGCGCGGCGCGTTGGCTGCGGCCGCGACGAAGGCGACTGTAGGTGAAGCTGTGTCAGTCGCCGCAGCTCCTCCGGGAGAGCGACGCCGACGGGTATGTGCGACGAATAGAAACTCACGAGGCTAGGAATGCATGTGTGCAGCTCGTCAACTGACCCTCCGACTGAACGAAGATGCTGTCGGCCTATGAAGGGAATGGGTAGTGTTCACAGTGATGAGAAATGTAGAAAAGGGTATGGATGAGAAGGAGTATCTACACAGCGCAAGAGATTTTTGTTCGGTTTCGACTATATCTTCGCCTGGTATACATATAGATATGGAAAAATATAAATCTTTGACTGTGAAAATATTCATTCAAATTCATACTTTTTCCTACACGGGTTATGAATTGCGGGTACCAACGAGACGAGGCTAAAGCGGCCGCATGGACACGGTCTACAGCACGCAGAAGCGGCGCGAAGCTGACACAGCAGACCAACGTTACTCGCAAGTGGCGGCCCAAAGAAAGGTTTCACGAATATGTTGTAAAATCATCCTTACTTTAAAATCTTGACTTTTTAAAGGCAGGCGACGAAGGGCCGTCTAAGCTCTATCTGGGTCGCGCCACTCGAAACGCTGGATTACCTGTACTTTCTCTTGTTACTCAAAATGCGCTTAAGATTTCTATTTCTCATACCGCCACCCCGTCGATTGACATCCCTACCACAACCGTCACGACCACATTCGATGTCTCAACAGGCGAGCGACATTTTGAAATACTCCGTAATAAGAAAAAAGGACAAACAAGAAACAAAAAGAGTTGGCACCCGTCTGGCTGCGACCGCCAGGACTGAGCCGCAGATAGGACTGCTTACCGAGGACGCTATCGATATGAGCGTGTGGCTAAGCCTCCTAGAAGATCGACAGGCGCCAAGACCATCTGATGTGGCTCATAAAAAACTAGATCTTTGATGAATGATTCGGTGACTGAGGCTGCGACGGAGCACGTTATTTCTCGACCGCGTCCGCCTGCCCGAGATCTAGTCATTTATACTAAATCATTAATATATTCAAATTCCGTCAATACTGAGTACGAACTTATATAAATGTTTACGTTCTCCTAAAAGTAGGTGTGTACCCTCACTCTTATATAAAAACATACCTTATAAATAACATATTTTATCCCAGTTTATGTATATAAATGGAAACGTAATTCCTTTCAAAATATCTCATGCTATCAAAACTTTCTATAATCTAGGTAAAACGATTGTTCAAGACCTGAACTAGTGTAAATGACGCAAATAAATCGAAGCAAAATGAGAGAAAATAAAATTTTCATAAATCTAAACTTACCCGAACCAGTCATCTGAAAATTCTCAACTTTAGCCTGTTCTTTCAGACAGGCAGGTTGTGCCCATACTTCCCTATCATGTAACCCGTACTATGCAGCGTACCCTGTGATATAAGCTACTTCGTTATGGATATAGCATTACCGAAGGGATGGGGGTTCGTGTATGTACTAGTGCGAAAACGAGTTTTTAAACCGATGGCAGATAGGCAACAACAGTGAACCTGAGCTCCTCGGCATTCCATCTTAGCAACTCTTTTGGACACATTCTTGAAAATGGAATGGAAGCTTTGTTCACCCATTCCCCTGCTTCACACTTCCTCATCCTCTTGCTTTACAATAGGCGCGTCATCTTGTCCTCTGAATCATCTCTTTATATCAAACGTCACTCCAGCGCCACTATCAAACATCGCTCTTTTGCGTGTCTTGAGCAGCGTCGGACACGCATTCGCACAAACTTTCGCTGAGGTTCTTACCGTCGTGGCGTCCTTTCAGCATAACAAGCATGTGGTCAGGTCAACGCCCTGCCATCCAGCAAGCCCCTGCTATGGTCCCACAAGGTTTGATATCCAAGCCGGCTCGCGTGCGCGTCCACAGTTACCTACGTCCTTGTTCCATTCAGGTATGAGTCCCACGGCCACTTCCTTGTCTAGTTCTCTCACATGAACAATAACATAGCGCTGAATATTAAAAAAAAAAAAAACAGCCGTCCGTCTGCGTCTCGCCAAATGTCTGCAGATTCGGCGTTGCAGTCTTTGATCGTTGGGTCAACGTACTTTTATTGACAAAGCTGAAATTGATTTAAAGATTTCTTAACAGAAATGCGAACTAATCATGTTAACCACTACCATATTTCTGTCATGCACTTCTATTGTTTTCTGTCGAGTCTACGAATCTGAAGCTTGTTCGGATGCCTTCAAAGCAAAGTCGGACAGCCGCCATCCGCCACGGGCCGGGAGGTGGCATGGGCATAAACGCGGTCTCCTGTAATCCCACTTCGCCCCAATTTACTAGACCGACCTTGCCTGGCGGCCAGGGGGGGGGGGGGGCAAGGAGTGGGAGGGTAGGGAGGCGGGAGGGATGAGGGAGAGGAGGAGGAAGGGGAGGGGGTAGGATGGGGAGGAAAAGGAGGAGGAGAGAGAGGTGCAGGAGGGGAGGAGAGAAGCAGCAGGAGGAATAGGGGGAGGAAGATGAAGAATAGGAAGAGGTGGAGAGGGAGGAGTAGAAAGATGAAGAAAAAGATGGAGGAGGTGGAGGCAGAGTAGGAAGAGGGGAGATGGAGACAGAAAAAAGAAGAAGAACGAAGGGAGGAGGAGGTTGAAAATGAAGAGAATAAGAAGGAAGAGCAGTAGGAGAAGGAGAAGGGAGAGGAGGAAGAAGAAAATGAGGAAGAGTAGGAGTTGCAGTGTTAGGAAGGAGGAAGCAGGAGGTAGCGGAGTCGGAGAAGGAAAAAATGAAGAGGAAGAGGAGGAAGAGATAGAAGAAAGGAGGAGACAGAGGAGGAGAAAACAGAACAGGAGCAGGAAGAGTAGTATTATTAGTAGGAGGAGGAAGGAACAAGGGGAGCGGAGAAAGAAGTAAAAAAAAGAGGAGGAAAACGAAGAGGAAAATAATGATGAATATGATGATGAATGTGAAGAAGATGAAGATGAAGATGAGCATAATGATGGAGATGATGATGGAAATGCAGGCAAAGATGGAGATGGAAACGCAGAGGAGTGTGAATATTATAATGATGATGAAGATAAAGATGCAGACGAAGATAAATATGAAAATGAAGAAAAATATGAAGATAAAGGAAAGGAAAGGGAAGAGAAAGAGAATGAAAAGAAAAAGGAAAAGCAAATGAGAAATAGAAAGAGAAGGAGAATGAAAAGAAAAAGGAAAAGCAAATGAGAAATAGAAAGATAAGGAGAAAAAGGAGAAAGAGTAGACGGGAGAGAGAGAAGGGGAACGTAAATAATAAGTGGAGGAAGAACAGTAGGGAGAGC
>NC_091557.1:17141059-17146059 GCF_042767895.1 Penaeus vannamei | reverse complement strand
AAAGAATTCCACATGAAAATGACGCCCATCATTCATATCGAGTGTATTTACGAAATCATATGAAATGCACTGTCGCCTTCCATGTTCGCTATTGATCTGCCGTCCCAGGCGGCTGGATGCTAACTGCTGCTGATCACTTCGCAGTCCTCCAGATGGACTGATGCTTACAGCTTGACCAGTTGAGAGTTTAAATTTTGGGGGTATAATTTCAATAAAACTATATAACAGCTAAGTTCGGTAAAAAAAAAAAACACCGTTTTTGACGTCCTATATAATTCTAATGTCATTCATGTTCGATAACTCGATTAGTAATAAAACAAAATACGCCACAGATATGTAAGTTCGGTAAACCCCGGCAATGTTTATAACGCGTTACAAATGCAAAATCAGTCGCTACTACTGTCTCAGGTAACATGGACAAATTGAATGAAATAAGCTAGTTCCATCTTGATCGCTACCGTTAGCAAGTGTTACCACACATTCGGTAACGTAGTTATTACTTAAAGCTGTCATGAAATAAGGGAGACCGCATGGAGCGACCACGTGGTCCGTCCGCGTGAGAGAGCGGCGCGGCGCGCATCCCGCCCGCGACGAGACCGCGCTCGACGCCAAGGGGGCAGCAGCATGGCATCCCAAGGAATAAGACGAGGCGATCGCAGAACTACTCACAGCCTAACCGCGAGGACGGACCTGTGTGAGAGTTGCATCTTGCGCATAATTCCATTCACTATGGCAGTGTACCGCGAGGTCCGACCGAACCCTCTGAGCGAAGGATTGGAGGCGACGGACGCGAAGGAAAGGGAGACAATAGGGGGACCAAGTATAATGCTGTACCCCACTGGGCCTCCGGCTGAAAAATATGACTGACGTCCTTTTGTTCCGAGGGATTAGCGAATAACAGAATATCCCGTTCTCACGCGTGTAAATATACGTCCCTGCCATACAATAACACTTGCGTCCTCATAGGTACACCTGCCAGTAGGGTACAGCGCGGCTTACGTAGGCAAATATTTTTTCATTTTTTCTATCAGGCTTGTTTGGCCAAGCACGTCTATGCACCATATAAATAAACATATTTGCTAAATTATATATTTACTACACACACACACACACACACACACACACACACAGAGAGAGAGAGAGAGAGAGAGAGAGAGAGAGAGAGAGAGAGAGAGAGAGAGAGAGAGAGAGAGAGAGAGAGAGAGAACGAGAGAGAACGAGAGAGAGCGAGAGAGAGCGAGAGAGAGAGAGCGAGAGAGAGCGAGAGCGAGAGAGAGAGAGAGAGAGAGAGAGAGAGAGAGAGAGAGAGAGAGAGACAGAGAGAGGCCTTGCATGAGCGCTGAGAACGAGAGCGGCATCCTTTGTATTTCCAGAAGACAAATTGCTGTGTCACTGTAGCATTCGCTTCCTCCATGAGCAGGAGGGTGAGCGCTGAACGTGTATACTTATAAAACACGTGCCATTACTTGTGCAGACGAGCTCACCACGGAACATGACAATTACTGTGAAATATCATTTAGGTTGAGTGTAGAAGTCAGCGATAGACTGTAAGGATATATATTTTTTAGAGCAGGGAACACTGAACTTGATTGCATGCGTATTTTTTTTTCTAGCCAATTTGATTTTCTTATGTGTACTCTCCTTAGGCCATGGAATATTCACTCTGGAATGTTTCCTTATCAGATAGCAATGTTAGATTATCCAAACGTAGGGTAAGAGAATGAAGGGATATATCCAATATACGAGAATGAGAGAATGAGAGAGAGAGAGAGAGAGAGAGAGAGAGAGAGAGAGAGAGAGAGAGAGAGAGAGAGAGAGAGAGAGAGAGAGAGAGAGAGAGAGAGAGAGAGAGAGAGAGCAGTACGCTACTTCAGTCATGCTAACTTTCTCCTCGACAGTGACAAGGTTAATTCTAAGGGCCTGGCGCGGGATTTTACGCGCAAGCTTGGCCTTGCCCTCTGCCTGCCACAGGAATCCTTGATGTAGGGACTGGGAGCAAATGTCACTTGCATAAACACAACGGTTGGCAAACAGGGGGAACGGTTTTACCCTGCAGAAAGATTGATGTATGCCTAATATCCCATTTTTGTGTCTATGACCCTTTAATCACACGTGGAATTTGACAATTTCGAGTCAAGTTAAATATTAGCACTATAAAGCTGATCACATGTATCAATCACTAACTGTGCTGTGGCAAAATTCAGTTCGAACTGGTGTAACCAGAGTTTATAACATAAGACTATAGTATAGTAATCACTGTAAAGACTCTCTGAGATAATAAATTTGAAACGCTTTTGTCATCTAAACTGTGGTTAATCTCATTTCAGGAAATATACATTTATGCTGACTATATCGTTGCTTGTCCCCCACCCCTTTCTATCTCCCATTGCGTCCATAGACGTGACAGGCCATACATCTAAAATTTCCTGTAGACTAATGACATCTCAGAAGCTCCGTTCGTTAAGAACTTGAACCCTTCCTGTGCTAGAGAGTAGGTAATGGAGCTCCTGAATGTGAGGGAGTTTCATATGAACAATACAAGGGTCACTTGACCGCCCTCAGTAGTGGTATGTCAGGTCACTCCAGGTCTCCACGTGGCTTACGCTCATGAGCGTGATATTGTCAGGTCAGTCCCAGTGACCACTTTGAAGTGTGAGAGCCAATTAAAAAATCTGAGATTTGCTAAACATTTTAGCAAAGATTTCGTTGTAGAATTTATTATACTCTGGTGTTTTGAAAATATATTTCAATCTAAATAAAGCTTTCCTGTGGCAGCAATCCTTTGTTAATAATGGTATACCCTTGTGTTTTCTTCTATGGGTAATCAAACATTCACGAGATGGAGTAAAGTAAAATGTGTGAGCCTTATACAGGTGAATGGTGCATCGATCATACGTATGCTCGCCGTGAGCAGAGTGGACAGTCAGTCATAATTGGTCACATGCTAACGCGTGGAACGGAGGTTAGGGGTCAGCGCCACTCAGCACTGATGGCACGAGTCAGCGTGATCCCTTTGCATCAGTCATCTCTGAACGAAACCTGCAGAAGATAGTAATGCAAATTAGTATGTGATGGAAGAACAGTGGATGTATCTGAATGACAGAAGCTCTCTCTGTCGCTAACTGTTCGCACCTGTACTCCATCATGTCACTGTGCAAATTAAACAGCCCAGAATTTGATGTCGCCTTGAATTAGAAGAATCTCTCTAATTTTTTTGAAAACTGATCCAACAGATGCAGCATATCTAGGGCAACTCGAATATATTATAACATACACTTGGCCATCTCACAGGTCCTACATGTGTACGTCATTCAAACCACATTTGTTCGTAATTACGGAATGTGTTTGATAGATTATAAAAATGGTAAATGATCCACCGCGACTGGCGTAACCCCTCCTCTGTCTGACGAAACTTTAACAGCGATGGCGAAACACACAGAATACAACTTTGCTCTGTCATTGCCTGCCGCCACACAGAGCCGGCGTTGGTCTGTAGGCCACTCGAGTTTATCAGCATAAACTTTAAACAGATAAACTGATAGCGTTCCTCTCCCGTGAGACTTCTGCGTATAAGTTCCCTGTAACGCTTGCTCGCATCGCCAACTCGAGACGTCATCGTGACCTGCAGTATTACGAGAGGATGGCAAACATTTATCAGGGACTTCTGTAATTTCTGCGAAATACATATGCTCAACAACTAAACCGTCGAAAATGCGTATTTTTGATGCATGAACTCACTCTCAAATTTTTTATTAAAACTGACTTTAGTTACTCATTTTCAAGTTTATAAGTTTAAAATGAGAATATGAAGTTTCTTAGGCACCATCAGTAGGGTTATTTAGTGCATTAATGCACACCTATATATTGTCAACATCCTGCAGGGAGATGTAAAAATAGGTTTACTTATATTCAGCGATGTATTTTCTCATATATACATTATTGCTTTAAAGAATGCTCTCACTGTCTTACATTCATATGTTAACACTCTACGGGATTTGAACCCATTTTTACATCGATAGGGAATGCTTATCCCAGGGAATCATTCTAAGCTCCTTAGCGTATGCTTAGTCAAACACCGTCCCGTTCCGCTGACCCTTTGTCTATTCACTGTACTTATGACAATGGTTTTGAACAGGTTCATGTATTGATACATGCTCATATGTCTTCCGGACATATGAGCATGTAATCTCAAGACGCAGAAGGCAGCACTGTTTTGCAGAACATTGTGTCAATTCGCGACCAATTTTCATGTTTGATCTTGATCGAAAGCCTAACAATACTGTAATCAGAAATGAATAATCCTCAAGCAACTTAGTATATTTGGTATCCAAGATAAACTGATCATGGATGCATCCGCGGATTACATTACCTTTATTCTCTCGTGAAACGAGACTGCCATCCTTTAGAGCGTTTTCAGTCGGAATTTTCACCTTCCTTGGTTATTTAACAGCTTAATGGAAAGATTGACGAACAGTGTTCCACTTGAAGATAATGGTTCAACCATAAGCTATACTAATTTTTGCACTTTATTCCAAAAATGCAAGATTCCTTGTGTACTGTCAGCTTGAGAGGCTGCATGTGGCTCTACCTTCTGTTCGCGCGAATGATATTGACCTAGATTTCCTTAGATATACAAATACCTTACAGATAATGCCAATGACCAGGAGCTCATTAGGACGGCTGACGGCAAAGACTATAGTATCAGATTCAGTCTTCCCTGGCCATTTGGTTCACGTACAGACGTGTACAATGTCAGACTGTCATTTTGAGAATTAGAGGTTCGTAGTCAAGGAAGTGCAAAAGGAAGCCATGGAAATCATCCTCGGTATTCTACTGATAACCGAGAATGTAGCTATTATGCCGCTATTAAGTACACTTACCGTACTGCTGCCCGTAACCTTTTGAAATATATTTGATAACTATAAACAAAAACAAATTGATGGTACTCACTAAAATACGTAATTCCCGACATTTCTCATCCCAGGATACTTCACCTTCGC
>NC_091557.1:17118559-17121059 GCF_042767895.1 Penaeus vannamei | reverse complement strand
AGGTGTACAGATGACATGAAGTATCCTTACTTTTCGACAGATTATATAATAGATGTAATTAGTGAGGGACTAAGTGAAATCTTAAAGGTTTTCTTCATACATACATACATACATGATCATATGTAGCGAATATATACGTACAGATGCACAGTGTATCCGTACATAGATAACTGCTGCTTCCTCTGCCTTAATTAATGTTCATATGTTTTTGTATCACGCCCTTCTACCCACCCGTTATCATCTTTGGCTTCCCCGCGTTCATCGTCACACTTACACTTGTTACTATTTCCTTTCCGTTTTTTGTTAGTTCCCTGCGTGCTTAGATGTCGCTAAAAAAAAAAAAAAAAACATCTCCCAAGTGAAGAGAGGCGAACTTAGCGCTGATCTCTGGTGCATCCCACAATCATCTCACTCGTATGGCTTACGGCTCACTGGCATAGTGCCTTCACCACCGTCACAGAAGCATAGATTTGCTTTTTTCAACTTCCTGTGACGCCAAGCTTGTTGTCTGCAAGGGTTCTTATGATTTTTCCGCCGTCTCCTCTACCGCGCTCTCCATCGCAATGTATTACAATTTTGTATGTTATTCCATCATGCTAAAGAGGTCTTCAGTCATAACTAACTCCAGTCAACGCCGAAATCATGGCGTAAAAGTTGTAACCCTTCCACACCCGTTTCGGTGGACAGCAGGAACGGCACTTTTGTGTTTGTTTACATTCTCGCACCGTGTACGGCCTCAATGGATTGGAGTAAATCTCTTTCGAAGCATTGTTACCGTTTGAAATTTTACTTTTATTCATGGATGTCATTACAGTGGTTCTGAATAGATATAACACTAAGATGTATGGCTGGGTTGTGGGTTTTGTCAGTAGCTAGTATCTAGGGACAGGCTGTACTCGAGGCAAGTTGAGAGAAATAAATGGTGTTAGCAATGCTTTTACGTCAACTGTGCACACTTTTATGCACACAGGTACACACACACGCTCACACACAACGAGCAAATGAATATATAACTAGCGTTCGATGGTTGTTTGTCTTTGCTAAAAAAGGAATTGTTTATTTGTAAAGGGTGTGAATTCCTTTCCCGATATACACCCATCTACTGACTCGATGGAGATGTCCAATGCTACACGTGGTCAGTCCTTAGCCAAATGTCTAGTATTTGACAAAAATACAAATTTCCTGGCATAAGTTTTCATGTTTGTTTCAATGCTAAAACCAAAAGCAAAATAAAAACCTAACAATCTGACAGTTTGGTAACATTCATTGGCGCAACCAACATGTATGTGTGTGTGTGTATGTGTGTGTGTGTGTACTTATATATGTATGTATATAAATGTATATATATATATATATATATATATATATATATATATATATATGTGTGTGTGTGTGTGTGTGTGTGTGTGTGTGTGTGTGTGTGTGTGTGTGTGTGTATGTGTGTGTGTGTGTATGTGTGTATGAATATTATATCTATATCTATATTTATCTATCTATCTATCTATCTATCTATCTATATCTATATATATATATATATATATTTTTTTTTTTTTGTGTGTGTGTGTGTGTATGTAAGTTGATGGATGGGCGTATGTATAAAGTTACAACAGTTCTGCAGGAGCCTAATTCACACGTAGCGTCTTCGAATCTTCATCAGGAAATGAAGGCAATGCAAGAGCTACGCAGCGGCCTTCTCAGCGCCTCCTCCGTGCGCCGTCTGAGAATGCGGCGGCGGCGGCGGGGTGGGGCTGAGTCACGCCTGCTCACACGCCATCCCTCACCGCTGTCTTCAGGAAGAACTCTTTAGTATTCTTAGTCGACCATTTTTTCTCCCTCAGACACATGACCTCCGTCGTGTCTCAGGCTTCTTGATGGACTTCCTCGGTGCCTTGAGACCTGGCGAGGGCTCAGTCCCCGCCTGAACAGCCGCTGGTATTTTTGGGCAGCGGTGGGGGCGTGGGTGGGGGAGGAAGGACGCCGTAGGGTGAAAGCGCGAGCAACTGTATCCTGTGCAGGGGTGAAGATGAGGAAAGAGGCGCCTGAGCTAGGGTGAGGAGAGAGGACGTGGCACCAGAGGGCCCTTCGACGGACACCTTGTCGTCGACAGGTCCAGCTAGCGATGGTGCCAAGGGCCGTGCCAACAAACGCAGGTCCACTCGTGACCTAGAGGCTGAAGATCAAGCATCCTTTCCTATCTGTATTAGTTCATAATTTTAGTCTGCGATTGCCTTCCTAAAACACATTAAATGAAGCTAACTTGAAGCAGCTCTATTCTTGCATCATGCAATTCATTTCTCAAACACTGAAAAACTGCTACGTTATCAGGCTATTCAAATTTCCGACATCTGTATGAATCACGAATTGGTGTTTTATACTAATGCCTCTCCTTGTTCGTTCATCATCCAGTCATTTAGTTTAACACTCTGAAACACTGTCAAGTTATCAGGCTAATTAAGTCCTTTACATTGAAAGACTTTGTGTATATATATAATGTCTCAGT
>NC_091557.1:17106059-17108559 GCF_042767895.1 Penaeus vannamei | reverse complement strand
TTATCAAGAGGTCAGAATTAGGAAAAATCTCGGGAAAGCCTATCCATAAAAGCCCCTTACGAACTCATTAGGCATTTGGGTCTATCTGGAAACAATGGGTCTTTTAATTCCAGTGGTGCAACCCCCATTTCGATAGCTATAAAGAACAAATAAATGCAGCGTCAGTTTAGAATCAGTGCGCATTTCGGACAGAATCCAATATATGCAGTATATAAAGTGCACTACAACACGATATAACAGATCCTCCCCCTTTTTCTCAACCAGGGCTCAGACTGAAATGTGGCAGGAAGAAACCAAGCAGACAGCAGGCACGTAAAGCAGAGCCTCTGGAGAGATACGACTAAAATGTGGCTCGATCTCGCAACACGTGCAAGATTCGTAGTACTTGCTGCGTCTGGCAACCGTAGAAATTATTGTGACGTTCTATCAGGATTCTGATCAGTGTGAACTTTTGGGTACATGTATAATACGTATAATGTGTTTTTCATCATTATTAATCAACTCAAAATAAAGATGTGCTGGTTTTCAAAATATGCATTTCTTATTTGCATAATGTATTTTTTCTAGCAAGGAACAATAGAAATTTTGGTAAAACGAAAATAGGACTTACAGCTTTAAGTGATAAAAATTACAATCTTAATCTAAAAGTGCTTAATCGAAAGACAAGCGTTTCTTATCAGGAATGTAGTATCCAGTGCCTTATATGGCACGCCGTACAGCCAGATAATCAGACGGCTGCGGCGCCGAATTAATTAACCAACAGGATTATCATACGCTTTCATCCACTGTCTCTCGCCGAACGGACAATGACGTCTGTATGTTTTGTAAGAACCAGTTCTTGCAAAAGAGTCTTATTTATCCACGCATTAGTTTTAATTAGTCTATCTTACTCTCTCACTCTCGCTCTCGCAATGCCCCCTCCCCCTCTCTCTGTTTTTTCTCTCTCCCTTCCTCCTTTCTCATCTCTTTTTCTCTCTTTCTCTCTATATGTCTGTCTTCGTTTGTCTGTCTATTTTTCTATTTGTCTATCTGTCTCTGTCTCTCACCCTCTTTTTTCTCTTTCTGTCTACCTTTTTCTCTTTCTTTCTACCCACCACTCTTTCTCTTTCTCTCTCCCGTCTGCCTCTTCCTCTCTTTAAATCTGTCTCTCTCCCATGCGTTTGCAGAAGTCAGTACGCCCACTTCAAACATTAGAGTCATAGGCGCGGGACCAGCAGTGGATCACGAGACAGAACCAAAAGAGAGCCCATGTGCATTCTCGTCGGTGGCAGCGTGACGACCAGTTGGGTCACTAAGATCGTTGCCACTGCAGCAAACACTGGGATTGTTTACCATATCAGGGTTGGCCTATTCACTGTGATGCCGTGAGATTCCTCCGATGACCGCAAGGGGACTCGACGATGGCACCCAAGACCTACCACATGGCCGTTCGTTGGGGTCTGGAGTCCCTCAAGTGCATCTCTTACATGCATTGCAATAGATGCTTATCCATAGACGTGTCAAGTGGAACTTCTGTGTGGACGACCTGATGCTGATGGAGGAGGAAGCTATTCATGCCTTGTGGACGCTGAATGACTTCCTGCAGGAAATGGGGATCCTGCATGGGCCAGTACTTCAAGGGTCTTGTAATCAATACCTTATAATGACAGTAAAGGCGCGGTCACACTGGTCATGCTTAACCCTGGGCCCATGCTTAACATCAGTTAACCTCTGTTTTTCGCCCATAGGTGATCGGAGTTGTTGACAAACTATATTATTGTTATTATGTAAAACAGCTTATATATATATATATATATATATATATATATATATATATATATATATATATATATATTTATATATATACACTACTTTTGACGTAAAGTTGTTTACATTGCCTAGGCGCGCCACATTGTAAATCATCAGATCGATGGAGTGGACTAGTGACTTCCTAGGGCGTCCCGCATGCCTCTTCTACCTAGGGTTGTCTCGAACAGAGACAACCTTGTGGGAAGGATCATCCTGAGGAAAGCGAGCCAGGTGGCCGTATAGCCTGAGTTGACGATCATGGATTGTTCAGGTAACATGTCCTGTGCCAGTCTCACAGTGCAACCATAGGTTGGACACGTCCCGCATGACTACAAGGCACAGGATAATGTCCAGGTTTCACTACCGTATAGCGAAACTGGCATTGTCAGGGCCTTAAAAACGCGGTTTGGTCCTTCTGCACAGGTACCGGCATCTCCAAATACACTTATCGAGAAAGTCCATGATTCCTGCTGCCAGGCCAATCCGTCTGCTGACTTCCTGACAACCCTGAGGTATGAACTACACTACCAAGGTATGTAAAGCTCTCTATGACTTCAATGTCCTCGCCGCAAGCACGTTCCAACCGAGTAGGTTCTCCTAGCAAGTCCCCAAAGTCCTGGATCTTGGTCTTGGTCCAGGAGACCTCTAGACCCAAGGGCTTCGCTTCATTATTAAATGCATCCAGAGCCCAGGGTTAAGCATGGTTAGTGTA
>NC_091557.1:17098559-17101059 GCF_042767895.1 Penaeus vannamei | reverse complement strand
ATCACCACCACCAATTTAATGGCACATAAGTTAAAAATCATGAAAATCTGTCCATTACTGTTATCCTGCTATGGATGCCATTAGGTTTTGGTGGTGATTCAGATCATGATCCGGATCCAGGATTTAAACAAAAAGGATTGCATCAGTTACCCGTGTTGACTTGGCGGAAGTACGCACTCTGGTGCACCCGTCAGCCATGCCTCCAAGCCCCATCCTCAAGGTTCGATGCCTAACCTTGACCCAATGGTATTCCATAGGTTGATTCTGAGCTAATCTTAGATAAAGAGAAAACAAAAAGAAGTGAATCTTGGACGTATACTTTGGTTCTGAAAGCGAATAGGTGTCGAATATTGGTCAAACCGGTAATAATCCACAATCAAGAGATTAAAAACCCCATGTAAGAATTTTCTCATCAGAAGATCAAGCAGTCACCCCCGTCCGACGATCAATTCTTAAAAAGCGTGGCTTCTCAGTCATGATGCCTCTGGATCACGTAAAAAAAAAACATCCCTAGCCTACCGTGCTGTGGCTTTGGAAAAAAATATTACTCTTCATTGAAAGTCAGTTTCTAATTTAAAGTGGTAACTCTTCACCTAACGCATTCCACCATGTAAGAACCTGAAGTGGATCTGGAACGGACAGCGCAAGAAACTCGGCGAATGAAGGCTAAATCTTCACACATTCTTTTGCAACATAAGTGAATAAAGGTGAATGCTTGAGGGGCGGTTTGGAGGTTCCGATTGATGGCTGCAAGAGTGCTTCAAGTTGGTATTATTATTAGCATCATTATTTTCATCCTTGTTATTATTATAATTATTATTCTTATCATTATCATCATTATCATCATCATTATTATTATTATTACCATTATCATTATTACCATTAATATTATTATTACCATTATCATTATTACCATTGTTATTATCACCATTATTGTTATTAGTATTATTGTTATTACTATTATTATCATTATCGTTATCAATATTATCATTATTGTTAGCATTATTATCATTATCATTATTACTATCGTTTTCATTATCACTATTGCTGTTATTATTGTTGTCATTACTACCATTACTATTATTATCCTTGGTATCGTTATCAATACTATTAATATTATTGATATTATCATTATTTATATTATCATTATCATTATTATTTATTTTTATCATTATCATTACTACTGCCAGTGATAATAATAATAATGATGATGATGATGATAATAATAATAATAATAATAATAATAATAATAATAATAATAATAATAATAATAATAATAATAATAATAATAATAATGATAATAATAATAATAATGATAATAATAATAATAATAATAATAATAATAATAATAATAATAATAATAATAATAATAATAATAATAATAATAACAATAATGATGATAATGATAATAATGATGATAATAATAATGATAATAACAATAATAATTATATTAGTAATAATAATAATAAAGATGATAAGGATGGCAATAAAGATCATAATCATTATCATTATTGTTATCATTATGGTGATTGTGATGGTGATGGTATATTATTCATCAATAATAATAGCAATAATGAAAATAATTATGATAATAAAAATGATAATGATATTACTAAGAATTATGTTTATTAATCTTATTAACGCTATTATTGTTATCATTATCATTTATTTTTGTTACTATTATCATTATTATTATTGTTGTTCTTATTATAATTGTTGTTATCATTATCATCATTACCATTATCATTATTGCCATTATCATTATCATTAGTAGCAGTAGTATCACCATCATTATCTGTCACTGTACTGTTACCATTATTGTTATTATTATTATTATTATCATTATTGTTATTATTGTTATCATTATGGTATTGCTAATAATAATAGTAATTATCATCAATGATAATAACGATAATGATAATAATAATAATAATAATAGTAACAATGATGATGCAAATAGTAATAATAAAGATGATGATAATAAAAATGATAAAGATTATCCTTATCAATATTATCATTATCATTATCATTATTACTATAATTATTATTACTATTATCATTATCAATATTATTATCATCATCATTACTATAATTATTATTACTATTATCATTATCAAAATTATTGTTATTATTGTTATTATTATTATTATTATCATTATTATCACTATTGTTAGCTAGCGAGATAGGGATAACTTAAATTTAATGGAATTTAAGTTGGGCTAAGACACACCTCTGGTAAAAATCTCATTAAAAAATCTGTTCATATCTTTCTGTTTTGCTGCTAACCGACGAATAAACAAACGAGCAAAACATAACCCCTTTGGCGGAGGTAATAATATCAATATTAATAATGATGATTATAATGATAATAATAATAATAATAATAATAATGATAATAGTGATAATGATAATAATAGCAATAATAATAATAATAATGATAAAAACAATAAAAATAATGATAACATTAATAATAATAATGAAATCTTAAAAAATAAATAAT
>NC_091557.1:17083559-17086059 GCF_042767895.1 Penaeus vannamei | reverse complement strand
GCAATGCCACCACAAGGAAATGCTCTTATCGCTGCGCTGATATCTTCAAGGCGGACCCTTCTTTCCTGTGCGTCGTCTACACTAACTCTATGCTGACTGTCTGTCACGTATCTCATCGTGTCTCCATAAACCCTGTCAGTTCATAAAAGTCGCAACTTCCATGTCGTCACAGCCAAGGTGACATTTCGAGGTAAGGAGACACGGCCGACTAGTGAGGTAAGTAGATACTCTTGCCGCGGCGGTAACCCAAACTTTCTCTCGACGGGGTTGCGCCACTCTGACCGAAACCAATGACCGAAAACCTGGCAACTTCTCCAGAATTACCTTCTCATAAATCCAGCTTTCGGAATACTAGTCCCTTAATTCTGTTTCAGAACATATCAAGATACGACAGTTACTAGAGGGAATGAGCTCTGAGTTAGAATAAATATAATTTGCATTTTTAAATGAAATCAAAGAGTTTTGAGAAAGGACAAATCGATCAGATAAATAAAAACTGGGATCAGTTTTAAAGGAATCTCTGCTTAAAATTATGCCCAATAATACGGATTGCAAAAAATACCTAAACTCCAGAGGCAAGAGAGGTGCCTTAAAACCAAAGCATATCCCCATCAACGATATCCGGGAGTTACGTGCTCTCTGTGACGTAAGCGTGATCACGTGACATACTTGAAAGAGGAGGAGCCGAATACTGGAAATACAAAGGAAAACCGAAAAAAAACAGCAACAACAATAATGACGAAAACAGCGACGCTATTCATAGGAAAATAATGATAATGACACTAATAACCACTGTTACTGATTATTATCAGTAACATCAATTAAGGGCAGCATATATAATTACTATTGGAGCAACACCATTACATATTATGATAACGACAATAGCAATATTGTTAACAATTACGTTCATTGTAATAACACGATAGAAATCTCAATAATGAAAACAAACCACATTAATAGTAAGAATGATAACAAGGATAATAACAAAATGGAGTAAATAATTACAATTGTATATAATAATAATGACAATTGTAGTAAAGTAATAATAAAAGTGATCGTGCTTTTAAGAATAGTGATTATGATAATAATGATAATAACAATAACGATAATAATAACAATGATGCAGAGCGACCTCCAAGATGAACTAATAATACCCTCGCCGGCTTTGTGACATTCCTAGTCGTATGACCTTTTCTGGAAGCATTTTGAAAACTTCATAGTTACGAACTGATCATCTTATGTGCAAATCACGTAAGAGTGGGCCTTTTAAGATTTTTTATTGCTTCCTCAAACCAGATACATAAGGGATACAGAATGGTTTTCTATGGAAAAGCGGTACGATCATATCGAATATCCGACATTTTTTGTCTGGCGTCCATGCTCTGGAAAATGGTCTTTTGCTATTCCCTTACTTTATTGTGAGTGTCTAAAGCGACGTGTGTTTATTTGGTAAGTGAAAAGGAATGTCAGAAAAGGACGAGGTAAGAGTTGTTGACCATCATAAAATGTTTCCTGTGACAAGTACTTTGAGGCGCAAGCAGTCGACCACATTTCCACGAATACTTACAAACATCCCGGTAACAGGTTAAGCATTGGGAGTGAAACAATGAGTTAGAACAAAGTTAATAGAGAGATGACGTTTTCAGCCTCTTTAGCGAAACCATTAACAAAGAAATTAGATATATATCAGGTATAAATGTCGCAAGATTTAATATCATCAAAATGTCAGTAAACGACAACATTCATTCTCCATCCAGTTCAGTTCAATGAAATTCGCGAAAGCTACCTTCGCCTGGGCTTTGAACGGATGTGGTCTCAACTGCTTCATCATCACTGGACACTTCCTGTGGCGGCCGGATCGCCAGAAGGTGCTCCAGTCTCCATAGTGTAAGCAAGAGACAGTCTTCTCACCAGCCTGTCAGCTGTGGTTGGTGGGCCTTGTCTTAAAAATGGTGTCCTTGCTGCTCTGTAGTCAGTGTGGCATCCGACTTGACACTGGTCACTGGTCCATAATCCGCCATGCAGGATGGATCCTAGTTTAGTTCTGTGAAGAATGATTTCTGCACCTTTAGTAATGTTGCAGAAGGTGTCAGTTGCTCATAGCCTGTGGCATCTGAGTGCCATCTGGCCACGGGGGAGGTTCTAGCTTTATGCCGGTGTAGTTGGAGGAAGGCAGGCTGTCCTGTGGCTTTGCCTCTATGTCTGACTTGGCTAAATGACCATGGGATTTGGTGCATGTCTCCCAACTCGTCTGTCAGCAAGCTCATTGCCCCTGATGCCAACATGGTTGGGGACCTAATTTATGATGACTCCTTTAACTTGAGCAAGAATCCTCTGCACAGTGACCAGAGGGTAGATATTGTTATTGGTCATACTTTGCAGCTGGCTGTAAATAGCTACCCTGAAAGTTGTGTGTATAACCACGTGGCCTCCCTTCCAGGACGCATAGGCTAAGGCTTCCATGATCGTAATGATTGTAATCACTTCAGGCATGACTGCC
>NC_091557.1:17066059-17076059 GCF_042767895.1 Penaeus vannamei | reverse complement strand
TATCGTTACTATCAATATTGTTATCATTATTATTGCTATTGTTATTAATATCATTATTATCATCATCATTATTATCAGTATTATCATTACTTTTGATCTATTTTCTAATATTATTTTCACCATTATTATCATTACTTTTATCGTTGTTATTGCTATTACTACCATCATTATTAACATTACATTATTATTATCATCATTATTATTTTCAGTATCATCATTACTTTTGATCTATTTTCTAATATTATTTTCACCATTATTATCATTACTATCATCGTTGTTATTGCTATTACTACCATCATTATTAACATTACATTATTATCATCATTAGTGTTATTATCATTACTGTTATTATTATTGTTATTATTACCACCATTGATGTTGTTATTATTGTTAGTTAGTATTGTTATCATTATTATTATTACTTTAGTTACTATTATTACTATTATAATTAACATTATAATAATTAATATCATTGTTATTAGTTTAGTATCATTATTATTTTATTATCACTATCACTGATATTTTTGTTATTATTATTATTATTATTATTGTCATTATTATTATCATTATTATCGTCATTATTATTATCATTATCATCATTATTGTTTTGATTATATCACTGTTATCATTATAATCATCATTATCATTATTGTTATTATCATTATTATCAATATCATCATCATTGTCGTCATTATTATTAGCTTTACTATCTATCCTAATCATCGCCATTATTATTATTATTGTTATTATAATTATCATTATTACTATCATTATTAGTATTACTGTTACTATCATTACTTTCATCATAACCATTATTGTTATTATTATTATAGTTGATATCATCATTATCCTTACTATTGTCGTTGTTATTATTATCAATTTTTACCATTATCATTATCATTATTATCATCATTATCATTATCATCATCACCTTTATTGTAAGCACTATTACTGTGCGCCTGCGAATTCCCCCATCCCAGGTCGTCTTCGTAATTGGTTCCAAGTAGGTCATTGGGACGACCAACTGCCGCTTCGGTCGGGTCACTGAGCACATTGGATGCGAGTTAATGCTGTTATTCCCCTTACAAATACTGAAAGCGACAGAACCCCTTATTCCTTTATTACACTGGTTGTGATGAATTGATAGGATGTCAGAATAACATGAGTGCGACAATTCCTCTCTGTATATTAGTATTTGTTCCACTGGCAAAATATATAAAAAAATAGGGACTCCATTATCAGCATGTCAGCAGTTAATGGTGTGTCCTTTCAAATGATTCCACTCATAAAACCCTGATTAACTTGTAATTCATGTCAGTATTTAATCCTGTTCATTATTACTCATATTAACCCATACGCATTCAGCTTTGCACTGTAGGTCCGTTATTTCATATCATACACATGAGGTAAGCTGCAGTGTCATCTTGCGTATGCTCTTCGGCTGCCAAGTCGGTGGTCCTGTCCTTCAGTGTCCAAAAATGTCAGTTGGCGATACTCCCCTTTATCATACGGAGGCATCTCATCACTTTTTGCCAGAGGACAAGAAAAGCGGCCGAAATATACAGTCACAAGAGATGGCCTGCCAAATCTTTGCCCGAAGCGTTGAGTCAAGGGAGGGTAGATAAAATAGTGGAAGAGCAGGGCGCTTGTCAGGCATTTGATTAGGGTTTCAGCTTGAAACTGCCTCTTCAAACGGTGCGGGCCTCATGTTCTTGCACGTTATATGGCAGCTAAAAAGTTGGATTTCTCAGGAATCATAAACCTTTTGCTCCTAGTCCCTGCTTTCTTTTTTTTTGCGTGTCTATCCACATTTGCTCCTGAGGGAATGGGTATCAGTTTCCTTATAACTGGATAGAATGAACCTTGAAATAACGTTGAAGACAAGTGTTGGATCCAAAGAGCACTGTTGCCGACATATACGACACATTTCCTCTTTTCTACCGATGTGTCGGGTAGTATAATAAATAATTGAACGTGAAATATCCACTTCAAATACTAACGCAAGTTCCCGAATGGAATATAAACTTTTCGGAATATTCGTGCAGTTGTAATTTTGATCCATCTTGTTAGGAGTTTTACAGAGTGGTCAGTCTTACATTTTCGACATTTTGTGGAAGTTAAGTGTTTAATTACCACTGGCTAACTGCTCAGGCGTGGGATCGTGATTACAGAATGTTACATATATTCACATACATTCGACAGAGCACAGTATTCTGTGATTACAGTAATTATACATGGCAAAATGGGAATATGTCATACAGCATGTAAACGTATATTACGTAAGTTGATCTACCTTTGCCTTTGTGTTTACATAACAGTGTTCTGTGGTGTGTTTTATTATTAAGATAGTTTTACATAGTAAAATTAGGATATAGCATGAGTACATCTTCCATTGTATCAGATGCTATAAAATAATCACATAGTAATTTATACCTCATGTTAGGTGGTCTGCAAGGCTGTCTCACATGGCACTCCCGATATATAACGCTCAAGCGTTCGCTTATTTTCCTCGTTACACAGTCTACATCTAGATTCATCTGCACTTCTTGCACCTTGCAGTTGCCGGTACATTCTATAACTTAAACGTATTCCGGCAATAACCATGTCACATTGCCTGGTCTTACTTCGGTGCCACCCATAGGAGGGCTTACAATCTCTATACTGATCGTAGTGCCTTATACTACAGCTTTCAGGCCTTTGTGAACTCGTCAGGTCTATTAGTTCTTCATTATGAGAACTTCTTAAGGCGTTTTAAGCAGAGAAAGTTCTTGCCTGAAATCTCAAGCGTTTTTCTTACTAACTCAAGCATTTCGCTTGCTTTCTCAAGCGACCTCCGTAGATGGCTAGACTTGCGCTTGCAACGGCGTCGGTCGCGTACCGTACTGGTCACGATCCTTCGAATGCGGGCGTTGGCCAGGAACTCGGCCTAATATCTTATCAGATAAATGATTTTTTCACGGTATCTGATTCTGTAATTTTCTTAAAATTATATTCAAAGAAATTGAAATTAACTGAAAACGAAAGGAGATAATGGAGATTATGGGAATAAAACGTGTTTTACTTGTAAATAATAAATCATTATAAGACGAACAATTTACCTCTTACTGAACTGTTACTCCTCGTCTCTCTAAATCGAGAATATTGCTATTCTATGAAATAAAGAATATTTCAAGTGAAAAAAGTCTGAGGAATTCTAGCAACATTCTTCTGTTGATATTGTATTCGATGATTTGTTATATTTAACCTCATAAAATCGGATATATGAGAATGGGTAGGCCTATATTTTAATTCAGGGATGTTCATTTGTTTTGATAACGCGTCAGAATGAAAGGGCTGCCAATCGGAAGTGTTAAGAAATATAGGAGAAAATATTGCGGTTTCTTAAGATGTTTGGGTAGATTTACTCTGCCATCTTGATGCGGCGCTAGCTTGTCAGTTGTTTTTCAATGCACGCTCAAACTGTTACCAACCGCCAATGGAATAAACTCCACTCTCGATTTATGCATTAGTTATCTCTTTCCGAGATTGTTGGTGGGAATACTTGTCTATTGCTTTTAAAACCCAAGTATGTATATGATGTGTGTTATTTTGACATTTCTATGTTCTCCAATGACTGTTATGATTTGTACTTTATAGAAAGACACTTCCACATGTCTGGCATCACTGAAGAGTGCCTGCCTGCCTTGGAAAGCATTTTAAGCAGGGAACGGTACAGTACTTGGCCTATCGGCAAGAATTCTTTCCCAAGCACTCTCCTGCTTAAAACGCTTTTAATATGTGTGCAACCCTAACAAGAGGCATCCCAAGATCTATATTTACAATATCTTTGTTACAAGCCTCTTTCGCCAATTTGTCTACATGGTCGTGCTTGCGTATACCAACATGAGATGGTATCCATACATATTGAACGTTGAAATTGCGTTCTCTTGCATGTTACGTTACGATTAATGCAGTTCACAATTTCCTCATCACCATCTGTTTCGAAGGAACTTCAGGCGTTTTAAGCAGGGAAAGTTCTTGCCTGAAATCTCAAGCGTTTTTCTTGCTAACTCAAGCATTTCGCTTGCTTTCTCAAGCGACCTCCGTAGATGGCTAGCCTTGCGCTTGCTGAGTCAAGCGGTGTACCGTCACCGTGGCAACAGCGTCGGTCGCGTACTGTACTGCTCACGATCCTTCAAATGTTGGCCAGGAACTCCGCTTAACATATATAAATATTTTTTTCACGGTATCTGATTCTGTAATTTTCTTAAAATCATATTCAAAGAAATTGAAATTAACTGAAAACGAAAGTAGATAATGGAGATTATGGGAATAAAAAGTGTTTTAATTATAAATAATAAATTATTATAAGATGAACAATTTACCTCTTATTGTTAAACTCATTGTCTCTAAAGAATATTTCAAGTGAAAAAAGTCTGAGAAATTCTAGCAACATTCTTCTGTTGATATTGTATTCGATGATTTGTTATATTTAACCTCATAAAATCGGATATATGGGAATGGGTAGGCCTATATTTTAATACAAGGATATTCATTTGTTCTGATAACGCGTCAGAATGAAAGGGCTGTCAATCGGAAGTATCATTGTTTTAGAGGCACTTTATATGAATATAGGAGAAAATATTGTGCTTTATTAAGATGTTTGGGTAGATTTACTCTGCCATCTTGATGTGGCGCTAGCTTGTCAGTTGTTTTGAATTGCGCGCTCAAACTATTACCAACCACCAGTGAAATAAATTCCACCCTCGACATGTGCATAGGTTATCTATTTCCGAGATTGTTGGTGGGAATATTGCTTTTAAAACCCAAGTATGTATATGCTGTGTGTTATTTTGATATTTCTATGCTCATCAAGGACTGTTATGCTTTGTACTTTATAAAACGACACTTCCACATGTCTGGCATCACTGAAGAGGGCCTGCCTGCCTTGGAAAGCGTTTTAAGCAGGGAACGGTACAGGGCTTGGCTTATCGGCAAGAATTCTTGCCTAAGCGTTCCCCTGCTTAAAACGCTTTTAGTGTCCGAAGAGCGCTTTGAGAATCACAAAAAAAAAAAAAAAAAAAAAAAAAATACTCCAGAACCACGAGACATTAAGCATTTTAAGCAGGGAAAGTTCTTGCCTGAAATCTCAGGCGTTTTTCTTGCTAACTCAAGCATTTCGCTTGCTTTCTCAAGCGACCTCCGTAGATGGCTTGACTTGCGCTTGCTAAGTCAAGCGGTGTACCGTCACCATGGCAACGGCGTCGGTCGCGTACCGTACTGAGGCCTTTTTTCCGGTGCCAAGAGGTGTAGTAATACAGATTCCCATGACTCCGCCCCTATTAATGGGGGCGGAGTCATAAAGCGTTTTAAGCAGGGAAAGTTCTTGCCTGAAATCTCAGGCGTTTTTCTTGCAAACTCAAGCATTTCGCTTGTTTTCTCAAGCGACCTCCGTAGATGGCTTGACTTGCGCTTGCTAAGTCAAGCGGTGTACCGTCACCATGGCAACGGCGTCGGTCGCGTACCGTACTGAGGCCTTTTTTCCGGTGCCAAGAGGTGTAGTAATACAGATTCCCATGACTCCGCCCCTATTAATGGGGGCGGAGTCATAAAGCGTTTTAAGCAGGGAAAGTTCTTGCCTGAAATCTCAGGCGTTTTTCTTGCTAACTCAAGCATTTCGCTTGCTTTCTCAAGCGACCTCCGTAGATGGCTTGACTTGCGCTTGCTAAGTCAAGCGGTGTACCGTCACCATGGCAACGGCGTCGGTCGCGTACCATACTGGTCACGATCCTTCGAATGCGGGCGTTGGCCAGGAACTATATCTGCTATTTTATGAAATAAAGAATATTTCAAGTGAAAAAGTCTGAGAAATTCTAGCAACATTCTTCTGTTGATATCATATTCGATGATTTGTTATATTTAACCTCATAAAATCGGATATATTTGGTATGGGTAGGCCTATATTTTTAGTCAGGGATATTCATTTGTTTTGATAACGCGTCAGAATGAAAGGGCTATCAATCGAAAGTGTGTGTCATTGTTTCAGAGGCACTTTATATGAATATAGGAGAAAATATAGCACTTTGTTAAGATGTTTGGGTAGATTTATTTACTTCTCTGCCATCTTGATGCGGCGCTAGCTTGTCAGTTGTTTTGAATTGCGCGCTCAAACTGTTCCCAGTTTTACCCTCGACTTGTTCATAAGTTATCTCTTTCCGAGATTGTTGGTGGGAATAATGCTTTTAAAAAAGTATGTATATTTCTTGTGTTATTTTGATATTTCTAAGCTCATCAAGGACTGTTATGATTTGTACTTTATAAAAAGACATTTCCACATGTCTGGCATCACCTGAAGAGGGCCTGCCTGCCTTGGAAAGCGTTTTAAGCAGGGAACGGTACAGCGCTTGGCAAGAATTCTTGCCAAGCGCTCCCCTGCTTAAAACGCTTATATTTAAGCAACTGCACCTGGTTGATGAGCGCGTGGAACACCTCTGCCCGTTCTAAAACTGGAAGAAAATGGGAAGTTCAAAGTTGATGCTGCACTGTATGGTGCAATATTAGTAACTTTGATGATGTTAATGAGGATATTATTGCACTAAGTACTAGTTTGAAAGTATTTACGCGCGCGCGCGCGCGTGTATATATGTGTGCATATATGCATATATATTATATATATACATACAGAAATGTATATATACATACATACCTATATATACAGTATTCACACACACATATATTTAAACATGTATACACACATGCATATATATATATATATATATATATATATATATATATATATATATATATATATATATATATATATACATATATGATATATATATACATATACATATATATGCATTTATGTATGTATATGTATATATATACATATATGCAGAAATATATTTAAAATATACACTACTACCATATATAATAATATAGAGTTTAAGATTTATATGCTTTCGTATTAATTAATAGGGCTACGGCTAAGAAGAGCGAAGTTCAGATTTATCTTTCCTATGTGTACATTTTTAAGCGATATGTCATGTAAGGCTTGTTACTGTTTTTCAAATATCATTTATGCTTTAATCTTGGCCAATATTCAGGCCTCCAAAAGTGTTCCATGACGAATAATATACGGGGAAGTATCTCATGTTTTATTTACATAATGTGTTCGAATGGTCAAAAGAATATTATGAAAATTTATATTAGGTTTTACATACTCATTTTACTTACTATGTATATATAATTGAATATGCTGACGTAAACTTATATATCCTTTTGAATGTAGTTGATATCAATCAATAAATAGTGTCATTTTCAAAATATTTAAAGAAGTGTGACCTTCGAAACCAATGTCGATGGACGAATGAAGAAGTATGATGGGAGGCGCTTCGGGCCCGCGCATTTTCAACTGATTTCGATATTTTTCCGTCGTTTGATTTGTAATTTGAAGATGGTGATAACTAACAACTTGTATTTATTGGTATTTCCGCATGTTACATCAGTAAACCAGGGGTTTGGTAATTGATACAATTCAAAAACAAAATCAGATTCGTCAACTCGAGTACAATTCCTAGGAATGGGGGTGGAGCCGCACCTGTGGCAACAGCGTAGAAGCATCGGCACGTTGCTGTCGCGATCGGCCCGGAGAAGTGTCGCAAATGAAAAAAACGACACCCTCTAGTGTAGTTAGACAGTTTCTTGACACCGGAAAAAAGGCCTCTGGTCACGATCCTTCAAATGCGGGCGTTGGCCAGGAACTCCGCTCAATATCTTATCAGATAAATATTTTTTTCACGGTATCTGATTCTGTAACTTTCTTAAAATCATATTCAAAGAAATTGAAATTAACTGAAAACGAAAGGAGATAATGGAGATTATGGGAATAAAAAGTTTTACTTATGAATAATAAATTATTATAAGACGAACAATTTTCCTCTTTTTCATTTGTTAAACTTCTCGTCTTTCTAAATCGAGAATATATCTGCTATTTTATGAAATAAAGAATATTTCAAGTGAAAAAGTCTGAGATATTCTAGCAACATTCTTCTGTTGATATCATATTCGATGATTTGTTATATTTAACTTCATAAAATCGGATATATGGGAATTGGTAGGCCTATATTTTAATTCAGGGATATTCATTTACTTTGATAACGCGTCAGAATGAAAGGGCTGTCAATCGAAAGTGTGTGTCATTGTTTTAGAGGCACTTTATATGAATACAGGAGAAAATATAGCGCTTTGTTAAGATGTTTGGGTAGATTTATTTACTTCTCTGCCATCTTGATGCGGCGCTAGCTTGTCAGTTGTTTTGAATAGCGCGCTCAAACTGTTACCAACCGCAGGTGAAATAAACTCCACCCTCGACTTGTGCATAAGTTATCTCTTTCCGAGATTGTTGGTGGGAATATTGCTTTTAAAACCCAAGTATGTATATTTCGTGTGTTATTTTGATATTTCTATGCTCATCAAGGACTGTTATGATTTGTACTTTATAAAAAGACATTTCCACATGTCTGGCATCACTGAAGAGGGCCTGCCTGCCTTGGAAAGCGTTTTAAGCAGGGAACGGTACAGCGCTTGGCAAGGATTCTTGCCAAGCGATCCCCTGCTTAAAACGCAATTTGTTTCAACACGCAGTTAGGTACATTGTCTTTTTCGGTCATGTAAAGTGCACAATCAGTGATGAATTTTTCCATGGGGGAATGGGTCGAACTTTTGGTATCTTAATTATGGGGCGTTAAGCTTGGTAATGTTCATGTAGATTTTGTGTACCAGGGAGCACTCGTGTGTCTGATTAGGCTCGTCTGCTTGCGTGATTTTATGTTGCAGCTGTTTTTGAAAATATGTGAGATACAAGGGTTCCTCAGAGCTTTGACCCTTGAGTGCAAATATATATTATTCTATCAAATATGGATGGCAAGTTTAGTTCTGATCTCATGTTCACTATCCTTGCTGTTCGCGGGGCGCCGAGGATAATCCTCATAGCTTCATTTTGTACTATCACCAAACTATTTATTTCTGAGTCCTTATACTGCAATAAGTGCAGTGCATGGTAGTCTACAACTGACCTCATAAAAGCCAAGTAAAACAGTCTAGCGAGCTTAACAATGATGCCATGTCCTTTACCGTCAAGGACTTTCAGCGGTTTCAATCTCTCCCAGAGTCTCTTTTTCAGAGAAGTGATCAGGTCTGCATCATTTACGTTCACCCAGAGATATTTATACTTATGACACATGTCAAGCTCCTGGTTTCCTATGTGAAATGTGGGTGGGGATATAATACCCGGGTTGAGAGCCATTGTTTTTTCAGCAGATATAACTAATCCACACTCATGAGCTCTTGTTGTGATGATGCTCTGACACATATGTCACCAGCATAACCTATAATAGATTCCCCATCCCCATGTGGAATGACTGTCACCAATTTGTGCATAAGGACATTGAACGGCATAAGGCTCCTCCCTGTGGCGTCCCATGTTCAAAGGGCTGTGAGGTGTTTGCAATGTCAAAAGCTGACTTAAGGTCAAGAAAAACTGTGCTTCCCTGGATTAGAGATTGAAAAATATTGTGCAAAGCAATGTTGTGTACTACGTCTCGGTAAGAATCCGTACAGTCTGTGAGATAATTTACCTTGTAACCTGTACCTGAGTCTGTTTAAAATTATCCTTTCAAGGACTTTGCATAAACATGAGGTTAGTGAAATCGGGCGGTGTTTATCAGTGTTTGGTTTCGGTATAGGGATGATTAGACTGCGCGTCCAGGAGTCAGGTAGAATACCTTGTGACAAGCTTAGCCTGTACAGGTGCAAAATGGAATTACCAGGTACCTGGGCTATAAGGCGAAGGGCATTATAGGCAATTCCATCTTCACCTGGGGCGGACGCCTTGCCTTGCTTAGTGCATTGTTCAGTTCCACCTCACTAATCTCAGCAAAGTCTGAAATGTCGGAATCAGAACATCCAATCTCTATAGCAATTTTCTGTGCAACTTTAGACTGATTAAGGTGATTCTGAA
>NC_091557.1:17053559-17056059 GCF_042767895.1 Penaeus vannamei | reverse complement strand
CCAATGATGTTTCTTATTATTATCATGTTTACTATTATTAATATTATTGTTATTAATGTTATCTGCATTACTGTTATCAGTATCAGTATCATTCTTTGTCTCGTTATCATTATTACTATTTTTCATTACTATTATTATCATTATTTTTATCATTCTCACACTTCTCGTTATCATCATTGTTCTTATTCTTCTTATTACTATCATCTTTATTACTTATGCTATTATTTTCGTATTTATCATTATCATTATTACGGTTATTGTCATATTATTGTTATTATCATATTACTATAACTTTATAATTATATTATTATATTATCACATTTTTTGGTTATCCTACTAAACAAAGAACAAATAAATAAAAATCTTGGATCCTTATTGCCACAAAAAAATAATGTGGGCTGAGACACCACTGGAAAAAAATCATAAAATATTTTTTTTTTTTTTGTGCTATCCTGCAAATCAACTAAACAACGAACAACAAACTAACCAACGTTACCAATATCATTAACTTCCTTGCTGGAGGTAATGATAATGGTATTAGCAATGATTTGGATATTTGTTAGCAACAACAACGAACACGTTACCGCCATTACCAATAATAATGCTAAAAATAGTAATATATACTGTTACATGATTAATATTTTCGTCTTCATTATGATAACGGAACTCCTTAAAGCGTTGAAAACGCTGCCCGTAAGAAATAAATATAGTGTACATAAAGATTTAAGCTATGACTAATACACCTGCCGCAGCTTTCTTATTTTTTGTTAATTTACTTTCCCTACGTTATAAAGCAGGTTGGTGAACCTTTCGTATCTGAAAAGAGCAATATACTTAATTTATGCCGAGGTTTCATCATCGAATTTAGAAATCTTCATCTACAGGAAAGTAACTATATTTTATCTGAATAATGATAACAGCATGCCAACTAAGGTACATTTCATTTTTAGCGACGGTATGAAATGTTCTGGGGTAATGTTTACAAAGTACTGTTGGCAGCCCTGGGCATCTGCCAGATAGGTGGTGTTGTTGACACATCATCCCCATCGCGCTTGGTGTTCTCTTAACCGTGGGACTCAAATTTATAGTTTTTATCTCTGAATTGAAGGTGAATATACTTTTTAGTTGTTGTGTTTCCTTGTTCAATAACTTCCTTTGTTTATTTGTTCATGCTGATAGTGCTGCTTTCACTAAAACACGTATTGGATAATGGCTTACGGAATTGGTGTAGTTTATGGTAAAAAAGTAAAGGTGTGATACTAAGACAGAGCCGCTCTTTCATATTTCCGTCATCTGGATATTTCCCTCCTTTGGTTTTTGAGAATGGATCACAAGGCAAGCAGTTTCCTACTGCGATTTCGATTATGGCAGCCTTCACCTGCAAGGTGAACGGTCATGAAATCAATAGATTAATTACGATAGGCCTAATCATAATGTCAACTTTACTAACACCAGTATTCAATAACATAAGGAAAAGAAGAACATTTTTCCGAAATTTCGGAAATCAGGTGTGGCCATCTCTTGATTCTGCAGTTGTGAGGCCATCTGGGTGTAATGAAATTCACAAAAATATATATAAGACCCTAAATGTACCCATGTCCACAAAGAGTTAAAAGTGTTTGAATTGGACAATTTTCATGTTTGATCAAGCATTTACTGATTGTCAATTTAAAGCGTTTTAAGCAGGGAAAGTTCTTGCCTGAAATCTCAAGCGTTTTTCTTGCTAACTCAAGCATTTCGCTTGCTTTCTCAAGCGACCTCCGTAGATGGCTTGACTTGCGCTTGCTAAGTCAAGCGGTGTACCGTCACCAAGGCAACGGCGTCGGTCGCGTACCGTACTGGTCACGATCCTTCGAATGCGGGCGTTGGCCAGGAACTCCGCTTAATATCTTATCAGATAAATAATTTTTTCACGGTATCTGATTCTGTAATTTTCTTAAAATCATATTCAAAGAAATTGAAATTAACTGAAAACGAAAGGAGATAATGGAGATTATGGGAATAAAAAGTTTTACTTATGAATAATAAATTATTATAAGACGAACAATTTTACTCATATTGTTAACTTCTCGTCTTTCTAAATCGAGAATATATCAGCTATTTTATGAAATAAAGAATATTTCAAGTGAAAAAGTCTGAGAAATTCTAGCAACATTCTTCTGTTGATATTATATTCGATGATTTGTTATATTTCACCTCATAAAATCGGATATATGGGAATGGGTAGGCCTACATTTTAATTCAGGTATATTCATTTGTTTTGATAACGCGTCAGAATGAAAGAGCTGTCAATCGGAAGAGTGTGTCATTGTTTTAGAGGCACTTTATATGAATATAGGAGAAAATATAGCGCTTTGTTAAGATGTTTGGGTAGATTTATTTACTTCTCTGCCATCTTGATGCGGCGCTAGCTTGTCAGTTGTTTTGAATTGCGCGCTCAAAGTGTTACCAACCGCAGGTGAAATAAACTCCACCCTCGACTTGTGCATAAGTTATCTCT
>NC_091557.1:17050329-17053059 GCF_042767895.1 Penaeus vannamei | reverse complement strand
AAATAAAAAAATCCTTGGCATGTTCTGGGAAACAAATTAGTTTGTTTTTTGTTGCATACTGAGGATTATCAGATTTCTTAATTGTGAATTTCCCATGTCAATATCTACAGCTATTACCTTTTCCTGCTTTCTGCTGCCTATTCTAAGTCAGAATAATCCTATTTTCGTATTAATAAACTCCCATATGCTGTATTTCCATTACATCTTCTTCATGCTATTCTATATTCTTCTCTTCCTTTCATGCTTACGATTCATGACAAACAAATTGTATATAAAACAAGAAAGCAATTAATTTCTGCTATATTGCTTCTTCAGGGCAATATAGGGAAAAAAACCTTTGGTATATCTATGCCTTCTTGTTGCTACCTTTTGCTGTGTTTAATCCCAACTTAGTTTTGTACTAATACCAGTTTCAGACAAACATACCTCATACCGTGTTTATGTGAAAATAAAGTCCTTTTTTTATTTCCACTTTATTTATAGAAAATAACATGAAACTCTGTCTTGAAACAAAGATATTTGAAAAAGTATTCAACTAAAGTGCAGTCCATTCTCACCTGAAACAATATCCCAACCAAAGGAAAACACATTGCCACATTTTCTTTCTGCTTTTTCATTTGTTATCCTGGGAAATATATACATAAACCATAAATACGTGCATATCTGTGTGTGTGTGTGTGTGTGTGTGTGTGTGTGTGTGTGTGTGTGTGTGTGTGTGTGTGTGTGTGTGTGTGTGTGTGTGTGTGTGTGTGTGTGTGTGTGTGTGTGTGTGTGCGTGCGTGCGTGCGTGCGTGCGTGTGTGTGTGTGTGAGTGTGTGTGTGTGCGTGTGTGTGTGTGTGTGCGTGTGTGTGTGTGCGAGCACACATTTATTACAGATTGTTACTATTCATTACATGGTAAAGTATTCAAGCAAACAAGATCATTTATCACCACAAACCACAAGCTTCACTATTTTAGTGTAAACAATACATTAAACACTATATATATCAACACTAGCCTTCAAAAACAAATGTAATTTAATACGAGTATAAATATCTGTTGCAGAACCTACGAGTTGCTGAGCATTACAAAGACAACATGTATATCCAATCACCTTGTGCTCTTTTTTCAACAAACTGAATGCCTTCTCTCTTTTATAATAATGGGATAATGATAATGAATACATCCACATTTTCACAGCCAAAAATATATAAATCTATTTCTTAGATAAACTTCCAAGAAGGTGCAAGCATGTTACCAACTTCTTTTTTTCTACTAAATATGGCATTCTATGATAAGTTATCTAGGTGAATGTACACTGTGTTAGATAAAAGCAATTATTTGAACCTATTTGGGCTAATCATAATTTAATATAAACAGGCAAATGATTAGTTTATTAGGTTTCAATTTTAATTTGCAAAAAAAAAAAGAAAAAGAAAACCATGGAAAAAACTGGATTAATGCAATGGCCTGAATCTTTGTTGTTTATTGTCATATTATGAGTTTTTTTATATACTCTGATATATCTAAATATCTACATGCATTTTATAAAATAATCCGTAGCACAAAATCCTGAAGGGTTAGGAATTATAGTTAAAGAAGAAAAAAAATCAACAAAACATACTGAAGGAATACTAAACTAGACTTTATGGGCATGGACTTGCTTAATGAAGTTATAGAGCAGAGTATGAAACTGGTTGGGCCTATCCAGATAAGCTGGGTGCTTTGCATCAGGTAGCTCTACTGCCTGAGATGTTGGGATGTTGATCAGGTTTTTTCGAGACTCCACACCCAGACTTTGGTCCCTAGATCCATATATGATTAGGGTTGGAATCTGTTTAAAGAGAGGAATAATTTAGTATAGTATTGTCATAACAAATGTATATCGCTCATGTCCTTAGATATAAAAAGATCAAGGTTGAAACATCAATAAATACTACACAAGATGGGACATAGTTTCCAGTTTTAGGTTTGATAGCATATGGTATTAGCTTTTGTTATAAATGAAGATCACAAGAATCAATATACCAAGCAGTTTTTGGGTTTGATAGCATATGGTATTAGCTTTTGTTATAAATGAAAATCATAAGAATCAATATACCAAGTATGAATTCAGAAGAGGTACAGCTGATGAGTAATAACTGAAAAGCTATTGTGGAAATTTCGACATACGACAATCTTTTAAACTTTTATCTGTATAAGACAAAACATGGCAGACACTGACATGTTCCACATTTGAGAAAGCTGAGGGTTTATCATATCATATATACAATTCCTTTCAAAATACATCTCTTTTCTAAAATTAGATTTGTGCATACATACCAGCAAGTAGGGAAAAAGACATAACAACACCATACTACTGCCAGTTCTCCAAATAAAAAGAAAAAATCCTGAAAAACTGTTTATACCTAAACCAGACTTACCATTAATTTCTGCAAGAGAGCCACTGGTATCTCATCTGTTGCATCCACAGCAATTGGCACAAACCCATCAAACTCATGTGGCTGAAGGATCAACATGGGAAGGGAATAAACCCCAGAGAAGGATGGGGACACCACAATAGAAGGTGGCAGGTCGAGAGCAATCAGAAAAGACTGCAACCAAGTACGCCTCAGGTCCGGACCTAATTCATGACGTCCACTTCGTCCAAACCCTGTGATTTGTATCCACAAAGGAAGTATGGTGGGTATCTTAAGGGAAACTATGAACACACAAACACACACACACACACACACACACACACACACACA
>NC_091557.1:17030329-17032829 GCF_042767895.1 Penaeus vannamei | reverse complement strand
TGATAGCCCCTAGTCACATCCTGCAGAAACAAAAGTCTCATATTGGCCTTGCAGCATTGAACCACGAACAAATTCTGGCTCATATTTTATGTCACAAAACTATAGGCAAGACTTATCTGAAGCTCACACAAGCTCCTTCTAATATTTATTTGTATTTCTACTCCACAATTCATTAAAAATGTAGACAATAATCCACATCTATTTTGTGTGGTTAATCTTTACTGCATGGATACACTATGCTAATGCAAACTGATGATAATCTTACAGAGGACAAAAAGTTGCAGTTGTTGATACAATAAATAATCTGCAGATGTGAGTAGTAAAGCCACAAATAAAGAAAAAAAAATCACAGAAAGTGTCTGCCCACAGCCAAAGTCCACTCGATGCTCCCAAGTTTCAGTTGTATCTAGCCGTTCCTACCAATGTGAAAAGAATATTTGCCAGGGGGGTGTTGGGAGGCAGAGGCCACCATCAACCCTCCCTTCAGCAGTTGGGCACACACACTCGAAACAACTTAAACTTATGAAAAAACTGTGATAAGGAGTTGGGGACTTAACCATAAAATGTTTAAAAATAAGGAATCTGTTAATATTGTTTATTAACAATATGCCTTCATGCAAAAGCAACTGATATCACATTATTATGTTTTATTCATGGAATGAACCTTTAGTCTATCATGATACAAATTAATACATACATATAAAAATTACAATATTTACTATAGGTTAAATCAAAGCCTCTAAAACCTTTTCAAATTTTAATGTTTAAATGTTTAATGTCTGAAACAAATAAATGTGCTAGACATGAAAGGTCATATAACACTATGGTAAAGTATTGTCACAGAAAGGGTAAAGAAGAGTTAAAGATTACAATAAAATGTGTTAGGTATCAAAGATTAAAGAGCATTATAGGATAGTATAGTAGTGAAAAAGGAAAAAAGGGGAGTAAGTGAACAAGAGCAGAGATTAGAAGAAAGGGGAGGGTTGAGGTGGTAGGGTGATTGAGTTAATTATAGTGCATCTGTCATTGAGGAAGGTATAGGAAAAATGTTAAAGTAAGTATGGTAACAAAGAGGGAAAAGAGAGAAGTAAGTGAAGTAGAGCAGGGATTAGTAAAAATGGGAGAGGTTAAGGGGGTAGAGCAATTGAGTAATTGCATTGTATCTGTGACTGCAGGAATAGGGACACTGTTCAAGGAAAACAGAGGTGGCTGTTGGAGGAGGAGGGGAAGAATTCGGGGAATAAGAAAGGGGGACTGGGGATGGTGGTAAAGTATCAGGAAGAATGTCTGGAGCAGGACGCTGTTGTGATAGAGGGGATTCGTATGAATATTCAAGTGGGAGCAGTAGAGAGGGCAGAGTATGTGTGTAGGAGGAAGGAGGGATGGATATCTGCAAATATTTTAAATGTAGAAGGAGTAGAAACAGAGGGACTGGGGGGTGGGTGAGGGAGTGGAATGTTCCCTTGTGTCATCTTTAGGAAGTTTTGGATGTCTTCAAAGGTTTCTGGAGAGGAGTTGAGTGAAAAAAACAAAGGTTCTTTTCTGAGGAGAAGAAAGGTGTAAGAGAGGGTGGAGTGGAGCATTTAGGTTGCCTGGTATGACAAATAAAGTGAGGAGGAGAGGTAGGCATCGGGGAAGTGGCAGAAATTAGAGTATCTGGCTTTAGACTGGATAATGAATCTGACTGGGGGATCTGGTGAGTAGACATAGGATAGTTTAGGGTATAGGGGAGAGATACTGGGGGAGATGCAGAAAAATCTTGTAAAGATGGTCGGGGAGCAGAGCGAAGGACTGTTTTGGAATAAGTTGAGAGAGAAAAACCTTGTCATTGTGCTTCTTGTCTGGCCTCATGTAGAGTGAGTTTGAATATGAGGACTGTTATCTCACATTCGAGCTCATAGGCAGGGCAGCTCCCATAAAATTCATTATGGGAGTCACCACAATTGGGACATGTACATGACTGAGCAGGGCAATTTGAACAGTCATGACCAGGTTGGGCACATAGAGGGCAGCGGGCTGTGAAACAACATTGTTTGGCTAGTTGGCCAAAACATCAATGTTTCTGACATTGACAAGGAAGGGATCGATATGGTTGGACATGGTAGGACAATCTACCAATATAAACCGGATGGGGGAGGTCATATCTACAGAAGCTAATCTCGGCAATATTGGCCTCTGGGAGGAATAGTGTAATGCTGTACTGCCACTGCATCATATTCAGCAAGGCAGGTAAGTAGGTAATTTTCACAGTCTGTTCAGTCCTTGCTGCCGATAGGACAAGCATTTAGGGTGATAGAAACTGTTCATGTGCAAGTATTAAGAAAGGAGTGAGGTTCGGCAGGAATGGGTTTGCCAGAGTGGTCACTTAGGGTAGATAGTGCACGACCCTGGGATTCAGATGTATCTGTGACAAAGTGTAAACGATCAGAGTGACTGCGAAAGTTTGCATACTTGTTTCTGGAGGCACTGTAGAAACAGAAGGATATTCTCAGAATAGGGG
>NC_091557.1:17019220-17029829 GCF_042767895.1 Penaeus vannamei | reverse complement strand
TAACCTTAATAGGGGTATTAAGGCTTGCCCCTTTACTAACTAGCCTATCTAGATTTGATTTTGATGGTTTTCCGACCCCTGCCCCTCCTTTGACCATGGCTCTGACCACTAATACTAATACCCCGTCTTTGATGCATATGAACAACTCCAAAATACCCACCCAGGTAATTAATCAGCCTCCAGAAAGCACTTCTTCCTCTCTCCCAACATTTTCCTCTCCATCTCCTACTGCACAGTCCTTTTCAATGCCTACCCCCTCTTCACTTATTATTATTATTCATCCCTATTTTCCTCCCCCCCCACAAAACTACTCCACTTCCCACAACACCATCTTCCTCTCACCCTTGTCCATCTACTGCCTCTACCTCTACAAACCTTCTGAGGACTCTCTTTGGCCCAACCAAGTGGGATCGATTCTTTTGATTCCCCCGATAGCCCCCTATTCTGAGAATATCCTTCTGTTTCTACAGTGCCTCCAGAAACAAGTATGCAAACTTTCGCAGTCACTCTGATCATTTACACTTTGTCACAGATACATCTGAATCCCAGGGTCGTGCACTATCTACCCTAAGTGACCACTCTGGCAAACCCATTCCTGCCGAACCTCACTCCTTTCTTAATACTTGCACATGAACAGTTTCTATCACCCTAAATGCTTGTCCTATCGGCAGCAAGGACTGAACAGACTGTGAAAATTACCTACTTACCTGCCTTGCTGAATATGATGCAGTGGCAGTACAGCATTACACTATTCCTCCCAGAGGCCAATATTGCCGAGATTAGCTTCTGTAGATATGACCTCCCCCATCCGGTTTATATTGGTAGATTGTCCTACCATGTCCAACCATATCGATCCCTTCCTCGTCAATGTCAGAAACATTGATGTTTTGGCCAACTAGCCAAACAATGTTGTTTCACAGCCCGCTGCCCTCTATGTGCCCAACCTGGTCATGACTGTTCAAATTGCCCTGCTCAGTCATGTACATGTCCCAATTGTGGTGACTCCCATAATGAATTTTATGGGAGCTGCCCTGCCTATGAGCTCGAATGTGAGATAACAGTCCTCATATTCAAACTCACTCTACATGAGGCCAGACAAGAAGCACAATGACAAGGTTTTTCTCTCTCAACTTATTCCAAAACAGTCCTTCGCTCTGCTCCCCGACCATCTTTACAAGATTTTTCTGCATCTCCCCCAGTATCTCTCCCCTATACCCTAAACTATCCTATGTCTACTCACCAGATCCCCCAGTCAGATTCATTATCCAGTCTAAAGCCAGATACTCTAATTTCTGCCACTTCCCCGATGCCTACCTCTCCTCCTCACTTTATTTGTCATACCAGGCAACCTAAATGCTCCACTCCACCCTCTCTTACACCTTTCTTCTCCTCAGAAAAGAACCTTTGTTTTTTTCACTCAACTCCTCTCCAGAAACCTTTGAAGACATCCAAAACTTCCTAAAGATGACTCAAGGGAACATTCCACTCCCTCACCCACCCCCCAGTCCCTCTGTTTCTACTCCTTCTACATTTAAAATATTTGCAGATATCCATCCCTCCTTCCTCCTACACACATACCCTGCCCTCTCTACTGCTCCCACTTGAATATTCATACGAATCCCCTCTATCACAACAGCGTCCTGCTCCAGACATTCTTCCTGATACTTTACCACCATCCCCAGTCCCCCTTTCTTATTCCCCGAATTCTTCCCCTCCTCCTCCAACAGCCACCTCTGTTTTCCTTGAACAGTGTCCCTATTCCTGCAGTCACAGATACAATGCAATTCACTCAATTGCTCTACCCCCTTAACCTCTCCCATTTTTACTAATCCCTGCTCTACTTCACTTCTCTCTTTTCCCTCTTTGTTACCATACTTACTTTAACATTTTTCCTATACCTTCCTCAATGACAGATGCACTATAATTAACTCAATCACCCTACCACCTCAACCCTCCCCTTTCTTCTAATCTCTGCTCTTGTTCACTTACTCCCCTTTTTTCCTTTTTCACTACTATACTATCCTATAATGCTCTTTAATCTTTGATACCTAACACATTTTATTGTAATCTTTAACTCTTCTTTACCCTTTCTGTGACAATACTTTACCATAGTGTTATATGACCTTTCATGTCTAGCACATTTATTTGTTTCAGACATTAAACATTTAAACATTAAAATTTGAAAAGGTTTTAGAGGCTTTGATTTAACCTGTAGTAAATATTGTAATTTTTATATGTATGTATTAATTTGTATCATGATAGACTAAAGGTTCATTCCATGAATAAAACATAATAATGTGATATCAGTTGCTTTTGCATGAAGGCATATTGTTAATAAACAATATTAACAGATTCCTTATTTTTAAACATTTTATGGTTAAGTCCCCAACTCCTTATCACAGTTTTTTCATAAGTTTAAGTTGTTTCGAGTGTGTGTGCCCAACTGCTGAAGGGAGGGTTGATGGTGGCCTCTGCCTCCCAACACCCCCCTGGCAAATATTCTTTTCACATTGGTAGGAACGGCTAGATACAACTGAAACTTGGGAGCATCGAGTGGACTTTGGCTGTGGGCAGACACTTTCTGTGATTTTTTTTCTTTATTTGTGGCTTTACTACTCACATCTGCAGATTATTTATTGTATCAACAACTGCAACTTTTTGTCCTCTGTAAGATTATCATCAGTTTGCATTAGCATAGTGTATCCATGCAGTAAAGATTAACCACACAAAATAGATGTGGATTATTGTCTACATTTTTAATGAATTGTGGAGTAGAAATACAAATAAATATTAGAAGGAGCTTGTGTGAGCTTCAGATAAGTCTTGCCTATAGTTTTGTGACATAAAATATGAGCCAGAATTTGTTCGTGGTTCAATGCTGCAAGGCCAATATGAGACTTTTGTTTCTGCAGGATGTGACTAGGGGCTATCATTTCATGACGGAAGGACAGATATTTGTTCTTTAAGGGGACCGTCCCTGAGAGAGGGGGGAGGAGGGGGTTAAATTGAGTTAGTTAGCGTATAGTATAGGTACATGGATGAGGAAACTACCAAACGAGTATTAACCGCCTGCTATGGCTCGTTGTCTTGCAGCCGGCGTGCGAGTCCCTCAGCACCCGGAGAGGTACGTCGCTATTGAGCGCCCAGGTACACCTATGTGGACTTTTGCTTGCGGCAATCGTGCATAAGGCATTTAATTATGACATTGCGCATAGATATGAGTTCGTGAATGTTCAAGGAACACTTTTATACCAATATCAGGAAAAAATTATATCACCGTGATTTATGACGAAATATTTTGTGAAATATATCTAAAAAAAAATGTATGTTTTGTGTCCTTTTACATACGAAATATGCTTTGATCGAGACTCCCTGGTAATATGTTTTAGTTTACGTGGTAATATATACGTATATCACATACGAAGCACTAATGTTTAAAAATAGCCTTATAAGGAAGGATTGAAATATTTCCGTTACATTTCGCTCAACGGTCGGTACATCACAGCAGGGGGCAATTTGAATTGATTTGAAATTGGTAGTTACCGTTGTAAAGACCAATTCAATACGAATGTTACCTAAATGTCGGATTTTTAAACTTCGGATGTATAAGCGAGATACAGATTATTTCATGTTGAAGATGATAGTACTCAGTAATACCTGCTCTGAAATAAAAACTATATGGAATTTTGAGCTCGGTTGTATGCGTAGTCTTCGTCTGGCGTTCAAAAAGCTATCGCATCCGTTTCGTGCGTTCCCGATAAAAATGAAAATGTTTAGACGTTACCGTAAGTCTTAGGCACCATAAATTGGCAAATATCCCACAACACATAGGCGTCTGCATGATTTTATGCACTTCTTAGTAAAGATAATGGGTGCAAATGGCTAATCATAAACTTTACACTTGTTCTCCCTTGCAATCTGTTAATATTGACAATTATCAAAGAAAATGGGTATGAGAGGGATAACTAATAAATTTTATTATTTAGATATGAAAGTCAATGTAGGCCTACTAAATGATGATGATTAATCTTTTTAACTTTATGTGCGTGCGTTCACGTACATATGATCCTCCTCGAAAATTATAAACACCCAGTGACCATCTCCCCCTCCCCCCCCCCTGTGTGAGGCATGGGGAATATTCAACGACTTTCGTAAGTTCTCGAATTCAATGTACTAAATTCATATGCTTTTGAAATTCTCAAAATTGAACCACCATGTTGTATTCATGCCAGGACTTTATAATTAGAATGATTTTGTACTAATGTTGCCATCCACAGTTCCCCATTTCTTCAAAAATAAAAAATAAATAAAAAATAAAATGGAAAATAAAAAAAAATATTTTTTTTAAAAAAAGGTTTTTATCTGGTTTAGATTAGTTGTCTCTATGGTAAAATGCATTTATTAAGCTTTTCACACGAAAATATCAACTTTAATGAACAACGAAAAAAAAAAAAAAAAAAAAAGTGACATACCTTTACAGAATAGCGTCCCTATTGAACATGAAAATTCCTATTGACTTGGTAATCATTGCATTGCAAAGTACACTAAATAAGCGTTTTTTTTGATATATAATATCATTAGATTCAGAGAAAAATAACAGAGATAACGAACTTTGGCAAGGTGCCAAATACAAAACGCCGTAGCTCGGCTATTTTTTTATGAATCTTCGGTACTTCCCAACTCACGTAATTTTCATGCGATCCAAATGCAGTTTGTTGCTTTCACTAGAGCCTCGGCGTCCCATAGCCATGTAAAAGGCCGATTTTTGAATTTTTGCCTTAATCAAAAAATAATAATATTTTAATGCTGAAAAACGCATTCAAAAATAGTTCTCTATGTCAAGCTGTCCCCCGCCAAAAAAAAAAGGAAATTCAAAATTCGGCCTTTTACATGGCTATAGGCTAGAGTTGATCTAACACTAGCATTTTTGGGGGAATATTCTGTAAAGAGCTCTGATAGTTGGGATGTACCGAAGACATACCAAAAAAAATGGCGATTTTTTTCAACTTTTTGGGGGGTGCCCCCCCCCCAATGGGGGACCAAAGTTAAAATTTATATATATAACGAAGCGCAATTCTTTGCTCTATAGCATGCAAAAAGAATCAATCAGTTATCTCTAACCGATATTTTTTTATGATGTATAGAGTAGGGAAAGGTGGCCATTCTCAGGGACGGTCCCCTTAAGTAGCAAGTGAAAAAAAGATTTACAGTATATGGGTCAGTTGTAAACCTCTTTTTGTCTTTCCTTTATATATTTTTTTTATTTTTATTTTTTGAAGTTATGCAAATTTGAACCAGCCACTTAATGAGGTTTTTCATAAATGCATAGATAAGATTTCTAACTTTGCCCACACCCTTAGGAAATCCACTGAAATATGTCTATTTCATTTGGTTAATTGTTAGTAATGTTAATAAGAAGATAATCCCTACTTGGCCAGTTATTGTCTTTTTATTTATATATTTAAAAGTGGCAATAGTTTACCAGTTTTCACCAAAAATGACCAGGAAATGCTAATATCCAGGAGACTTTGAATAGTTAGCATATACTATATATTATAACTAGTCTCAGGTCTTGAGACCAAGAGAGAATTGTTAAACAGTGATAATAATAAAAATAGTCTGTAGATAAACACAGCCTTAAGAGAGCTGATACCTACAAGACTAAGTACATAATTCATAATTTATCTCCCAAGTATGATTTGTAATGACATCAGTTATTGTTACATAAGAAACAAATGACACCTAAGGCTTAGGTTTCTGGCTGAATGCCAGACTTATTCAGTGAATTAGAACAATGTAAAGCTTATCCTTGTCCCAAACCTACCTGGAAGGACGTTTAAACCCAAACAACTAACCTAACCTTAATCTTTCATCCCTTAACAAATTTCTGTACAGGAATTACTTGAGTAATTACTGAAAGATGTTTATATTCAGATGACCAGATTTGAAAAATTATATCACAAGTAGCCCTGGCTAACCTTCTTTGCTGGACTGTAAATGCAGTGATGAAAATGATAACGATGATGCTAATTATGATAGAACTCTGTAAACATACAACTTTTTACATTATGAAATGGCACTTTCTCATGGTGTATGTGACCATTTATTTCAGATGGCTCCAAGTTTAAACTTGAGCAAAGTGCCAATGACACCATTCCGTGTCATGGCTGTAGTAGCAGGGTTCGCTGCTATTTTTCTTGTAATATCAGCCATAAGAACCACTGGCCCACAGCAGAAATTGGGGGCAGTGTTTCACCATGCTTCAGATGCATTCAAGGTTAGTTATTTTTTCACATACATGGTCTTAACAGCAAAGATGTGAAGTGAAGGCAGTGCACCTTTTTGCACTTGTTTTAGGCTAAAGGCATTAAACACATCCCTCTTCTTCCTTGCTTCCTCTAAATCCAGCTCCTTCTCCCTTCTCCCTCCTCTGTTCTCTCCATTCCACTTTCCTCTTCCTTCCTCTTCCTTCCTCCTCCTCCCTCCTTCTCCCTCCTATTCATCCTCCTCCTCCTCCTCCTCCTCTTCCTCTGCTCTCTCCTCCTCTACCTCCTCATCTGCCCCCGCTCCTTCCCCCCTCCTCCTCTTCCTCCTCCACCTCCACCTCCAGCTCCACCTCCACCTCCACCTCCACCTCCACCTCCACTTTCTCCTCCTCCACCTCTACCTCCTCCTCCTTCTCCTCCTCTCCCCCTCCTCCTTCTCCCCCTCCTCCTCCTCCTCCTCCTCCTCCTCCTCCTCCTCCTCCTCCACCTCTACACCCTCCTCCTTCTCCTCCTCTTCCCCTCCTTCTCCTCCTCTTCCCCTCCTTCTCCTCCTCTTCCCCTCCTTCTCCCCCTCCTCCTCCTCCTCCTCCTCCACCTCTACACCCTCCTCCTTCTCCTCCTCTTCCCCTCCTTCTCCTCCTCTTCCCCTCCTTCTCCTCCTCTTCCCCTCCTTCTCCTCCTCTTCCCCTCCTTCTCCTCCTCTTCCCCTCCTTCTCCTCCTCCTCCTCCTCCTCCTCCTCCTCCTCCTCCTCCTCCTCCTCCTTCTCTTCCTCCTCTTCATTTTCCTCCTCCTCCACCTCCACCTCCACCTCCACCTCCACTTTTTCCTCCTCCTCCTCCTCCTCCTCCTCCTCCTCCTCCTCCTCCTCCTCCTCTACCTTTACCTCCTCCTCCTTCTCCTCCTCTTCCCCTCTTCCTCCTCCCCCTCTTCTCCCCCTCCTTCTCCCATCCTCCCCCCCTCTTCACCCCCTCCTTCTCCCCCTCCTCCTCCCCTCCTCCTCCTCTCTTCTTATTCTCCTCCTACTCCTCTCTTCTTATTTTACTCCTACTCCTCCTCCTCCTCCTCCTCCTCCTCCTCCTCCTCCTCCTCTCTTCTTATTCTCTTCCTCCTTCTCCCCTCCTCCTCCTCCTCCTCCTCCTCTCCTCCTCCTCCTCCACCTCCTCCTCCTCCTCCACTTCCTCCTCCTCCACCTGTACCTCTTCCTCCTCCTTCCCCTCTTCTTCCTTCTCCTCCTCCTTCTCTTCCTCCTCCTTCTCTTCCTCCTCCTCTTCCTTTTCCTCCTCCTCTGCCTGCCTCCTCCTCCACCTCTACCTCCTCCTCCTCCTCCTCTACCTTCTCCTCTTCCTCCACCTCTACCTCCTCCTCCTCCTCCTCCTCTTCCCCTCCTCCTTCTCCCCCTCTTCCCTCCTCCTCCTCCCCTCCTCCATTTCCCCTCATCCTTCTCCCCCTCTTCCCCTCCTCCACCTCCGCCTCCTTCACCTCTACCCCCTCCTCCTCCTCCTCCTCCTCTTCCCCTCCTCCTTCTCCTCCTCCTACTCCTCCTACTCCTCTCTTCTTATTCTCCTCCTCCTCTTCCTCCTCCTCTTCCTCCTCCTCCTCCTCCTCTTCCTTCTCCTCCACCTCATCCTTTTCTTCCTCTTCCTCCTCCTCTTCTTTCTCCTCCTCCTCCTTTTCCTCTTCTTCCCCTTCTTCCACTCCTACTCTTTTTCCTCCTCACTAAACACATCTCTGTTCTTCCTTGCCTCGGCCAAATCAAGCTCCTTCTTCCTCCCTCCTCTTCCTTCCTTCCCTTCCCTCTCCTCCTCCTCCTCCTCCTCCTCCTCCTCCTCCTCGTCCTCCTCCTCCTCCTCCTCCTCTTCCTCCTCCTCCTCCTCTTCCTCTTTCGCCTTCCTTTCATCCCGCTCCTCCTCCTCCCCCTCCTCTTCTTCTTCTTCTTCTGGTCCAACTCCTCCTTTTCCTCCTTCTCCTCCTCCTCCTCCTCCTCCTTCTCTTCTTCCTTCCCTCTCCTCTCCTCTCCTCTCCTCTCCTCTCCTCTCCTCTCCTCTCCTCTCCTCTCCTCTCCTCTCCTCTCCTCTCCTCTCCTCTCCTCTCCTCCTCCTCCTCCTCCACCTCCTCCTCCTCCTCCTCCTCCTCCTCCTCCACCTACTCCTCCTCCTCCTCCTCCTCCTTCTCCTTCTCTACCTTCTTCTCCTCCTCTTCTTCTTCTTCTTCTTCTTCTTCTTCTTCTTCCTCCTCTCCTCTTTTTCCTCCTCCTCCTCCTCCTCCTCCTCCCCTTTTACTCCTCTTCCTTTTCCTTTCACTCTCTCCTAGTCCATCTCCCTCTTTTGTCTTCTCTCTTTCCTCTCCATCTCCTTCCTTCTTCTCTATTTCCTCTCCATCTCACACTTCCCCCTTCTCTCAGCCATCTCCTTTCCCTGGCAATCATTTCTACCTCACCCACTCCATTTTATAATCCTCTCCATTGATGCACTGTCCACTGACTGAGTCTCCCTGCCCCAGAGATTTAAGTACTTGGCAACTATGGGCAAGCGAGCATTGTCATGATGATAACTCCATAAGTGGCTAGATCTTCACTGTCTGTTGCCTCTGTCCATTCTTTCCCCTATTCTTTGCTTGTGCAACAGACCTACTTGAACGGATAAAGGTATGCTGTATATCTAGGTACAACTAGTTGTTTTCTGTTGAAAGGAAGTGTTTAGTATATGATTAAGAAATTGTATCTATTTCCAGGAAAGCATGGGATCTGTTTCCTTAATTCATTAGATAAAAAGTAACTTTTATCATTGTTTCCAGTTGTAATTGAAGTTTATTTGGTTATTTTTTAACATTAGATTTCGATAAATATTTGTTTGCCACTTACTTGACACCGTTTTGACATAAGAGACTATCACACTCACCTAAATACATGTTATTACCTGTACTCTTAACTGCAGTATACACAGCTTGTTTGTATTTGGAATATATATGCTTATCTTTGTTATCAGTTTGAATGCATATAGCTCTTCTTTATCTGCTGATAATTTATAGTTACAGTAAAGGTGTATGCTTACATTGAAGATTTCAATTTCATTTCTTAAACTCTTCATTAATTTCCTAATCGTGTCATGTAAGAATTTATATTAATTTATTAGTGTAACTAATTTGAATTGATTCTCTAGTGAATGCCACAAAATGGTGATATGAATGAAGTGAAAATACAGAATAAAGAAATAGATTCAACAATAGATTTGCATAACTCATTGACTCTGGGAGAAATTGAGGTGTGCCTTGCCTCTTCTCTGTGGAGTATCTATGGCTATATTTCGGACTCAGCTGGTGCATTACATTCACCACACTGCACTGACAAAGCCATACGATTTCTTTTTGTGTCACATGTATTCAAAACTTGATTTTGATTTTGTATATTCAGAGATATATGATATGTTTTTTAGGAGATAGATCAAACCTGTTGTAGACTAATTAATGTAGATCAGAGTATTTCATTAACCCAATGTCGATGGAAAAATGGTGCATTCCCTTTGGCAATGCTTGTTAAATGTTTCTACACATAGATGGCTCTGCCAATGCTTAGCCACAAAGGAGTTAATTAGTAGATCTTGCAATCTAGCTTTTCCTTGAAAAAGCGGGGAAAAACGCATTTTTTACAATTGCTATCAATATTGACATTGTTATTTTTGTTATGAGCATTATAATTACTATATTGTTACTGACATAACTAATAGCAATATTAGATATTAGAAAATATCGAAAATCAAGGAAAAGGAAAAACACGTTAGACAGGTAGTTTGCGTAATTGGCTCATTGGTGACAGTATTTGTAGAGCCATCTATATGTAAAAACAATTACTAAATTCTTATTGAGGTATAGAAACAGGATTTTCTTATTCTTATGAAATAAAGAGATTATTTGCAGTTATAAGCTACTCCCATGGATTTAGTATTTTTCTTTTGTGTGACATACTTCAAGACAGTCACACTGGCAGATTGCCATATGACAGTATGATTAGTAGACATGAAGACTCAGATCATGTAAACTAGAATCCATCTCAGAAATTTGGATGATTATACTTTGTGTAGAGGAAGGAATGTATTATAACTGAAATAATGGGACTTGTTTTAGTTTCATAACTTATATTTATGAAGAAAAAAATTATATGTATATTTTTACAATTACTCACAAGACTGCATGCAATTCCTGCAGCTTACCAGTATTTGTCTTCAAGAGTGCAGAACAACATAAAATGTACTTGCATGCATCATATTGACATGTCATGAATGACATAACCTCCATAGCAATGACCAAGTCAGCCATGGTGGGAATATCCCATCATGCAGAGCCACAA
>NC_091557.1:17007959-17011220 GCF_042767895.1 Penaeus vannamei | reverse complement strand
TATATATTAAATATATATATAAAAATATATATTATATTTTAAAATTTTATATATATATATAATATATATATAGATAGATAGATAGATAGATAGATAGATAGATAGATAGGTAGATATGGATATATATATATATATATATATATATATATAGATAGATAGATAGATATGTATATATATATATATATATATATATATATATATATATATATATATATATATTTTGCATCTCCTCTCTCTCTCTCTCTCTCTCTCTCTCTCCTCTCTCTCTCTCTATATATATATATATATATATATATATATATTATATATATATATATAAAATTTATATATATATATATCATATATATATATATATATCATATATATTATATATATATATATTATATATATTTTTATATTATATATATATATATATATATATATATATGCATTTATCTATCTATATAGATAGATAGATATATATATGAGTTGTCAACCATGCCTAAATGGGACGTCTTTCTGCCGAATCCTTGGCTGGAGTAGAGACCGGCTCTCAGCTTTTCCTTTGTAGCATTTCTACCGTTCTCTAAACATCATAAGATAAAGGACATGGATATAAATAATATTATTAGACCATACACTATCATAAACGGATTAATATTAATTAAATTACAGTTAAAGTGCTTAGTGTCAAAGTCTGGTGATTATGAATGTGGGTACACAATTATTGCATTTCCATGTATTGTATCATCGTTGCGTAGCAGTGTGGACCGGATAGTCTTGCACCGTTGCGTGTCAAAATGATACTTACATACACAACGGGCTTGATCCGCCATTTGTCGGTCTTTTGCCGTCACACCAAAGGAATGATACACAACTCACGAACCCTCCTGTGGAAGGGGAGCTTTACACGTTCATTCTTGTTGAGGAATTTAGACACCCACCAACACCATGACTTTTTTCTTCTTTTATTGACATGATTTTCTTGAATAAAAATATACGCGGGCGCAGCCAACTGCTTATTTGCACTCATGGCTACGGTCAGGAAGAAACTGAATGACTGTTGCACTATGGAATGATAATACAACACGCGGATACGCTGGATGATGTGAAGCGATGGTGTTGGGTAGCCACGTTAGTGCTAAGTGCTTGCATGCCTTCCCCCTTGCGGCTGCCACCGCTGGCTAACCTAGTGCGGAAAAAGGATCAGCTCTGCATAAGCCACCCTGCCAGTGCATAGCCTCTCCATCATCGAGACTCCTGCAGTGCCTCCTCGTGGCCTCCCAGGGAAACTGGGTACCTTGCGGTCCCAGGCTAAACTGTGGGGGATCTCGGAGCAGCAGGAGGCCCCAGAGGTACAGGGTCATGGCCCACCGGCGTGTGGACACGCCCTGGCCCTGTACCAACTCCTGCCCCTAGGCCCCCTGGGGTTAATGGGTGGGCCTTGCCAGTCCTCCTCCCCCCAGATAAACCTCATCGGCAGTGAAAGATATAAATGGAAATGCTGGGAGGGGTAATGTTCCTCCCACTCAGCAAGTGAGGTGGGTTGCAGGCACCGTTGGGAGGGCGACTACTGGGACACAGGATGGGAACAGGACCTCGTCCCGCCTGCGTTCTGGCAGTCGCCAGCCTGGAGTGAAGCTTGCAGGGGAAAGCCCTTGGGAGCCCCGCAGGTGGATGATGGGTCCTGTAGCCTGCTGCCCCCTTTTATATGGAGCAGCGTGGCAGAGGTGGCGTCCACCTGGAGTGACTGCCCGAGGCTAAACCGCAGGCGGGAAGTCTGGGTGGGGGCTTGGAACGTCCGTTCTTTGCGTCAGGATGATCGGTTGCTTCTGCTGTCGAGGGAACTAGGGAAGCTGAGAGTGGAGGTGGCTGCTCTCTCAGAGGTGAGACCTGGCAATGGCACGATTAGTGTAGGTGGCTATACCTACTACTGATCGGGCCGCAGCGGTGGTCACCATCTCCAGCAGACTCCAGCCCTCGGTAATATAGGTTACTCCAGTTGATGAGCGTATAATGGTAATGAGACTGAAGTTAGCATTTGGCTTCATGTCTCTTATTGCTGTGTACGCTCCTACCGATGTTTGTAAACTTTACGTGAAAGAGATGTTCTACACCAAACTAGCATCTGTGTCAGACAGGTGTCCCCGGCGAGATATTTGTATTGTTCTGGTTGTCTTCATGCGGTATCTGGCTGTGATCGAGCTGGCTATGAGATGTCTGTCAATCCCCATGGCTCTGGAACTGATACCGATAGTGAGAATAGCCTCCTTTTCCGGAACTTTGCTAGGTCCCAGTAATAGACGATTTCTGGCTCCTGGTACCAGCACCCAGACCCACATCGTTGGACTTTGTACAGCAATGCGGGTAATGCAGCCAAGGAGATCGACCACATACTCATCAGCACTCATTGGAGGATCCTCCAGAACTGCAGGGTGTATAGGAGCGCCGAGTTGTGGTACTGACCATAGATTGGTTGTGGCTACCCTTCGGGTCCACTTCAAAACTCCCCAGCAGTCCAATGATCACCCCAGGGTGTTTCATTTGGACAGGCTGAGGGAGGGGGAGTGTGCCCAGGGGTTTGCTGAAGCAGTCTCTGGTTGTTATACAGCGCTTGAAAATTTGACGGACCCTGTACATCTGAGGGACACCTTCAAGCACGAAACGCTTGATGCAGCTCAAGTAACGATTGGTGAACCCCCGAGAGCAAGACAGAATATTATCTCGCAGGAGACTCTGGATACCACAGATGCTTGTCGTGCGGCTCATCTGACAGGGGATCGGGATTTGCACCATTCTCAGGTGCGCAGAACTCAGTCACTGTTAAGAAGGGACAAGTGCTTGGTCACTGTTAAGAAGGGACAAGGAACAGTGTATTAGGAGTCTTGCAGAGGAGGTAGAAGGCCATTTCTTAGTAAATGACCTTCGTCCTGCATACCAAGCCCTGAGAAAGCTGAACTCCAAGCCCTCTTAGCTGACAGTGGTTCACTTAGTGAGTGGCCAGATCGTCTCAGATCCTGTTGCGGTGCGGGAACGTTGGGCTGAGTATTTTGAGCAGCTGTACCAGATTGACCCACCAACAGTTAACTTGGATGTGAGTAGTGCCGAGATTCCGTTGCCGGACCCACCCATCAGTGAGGACCCACCCTCCCTAAATGAAGTTAAGGGGTCGATATCCAAGCTGAAGAGTGGCAAAGCAGCGGGTATTTGCGGCATCCCAGTTGAACTGTTACAGGCTGGTGGGAAACCTAAGGCGTGTGGGTTGCATGCTGTCCTGGCTGC
>NC_091557.1:16985459-17002959 GCF_042767895.1 Penaeus vannamei | reverse complement strand
AACAATTGCGGTTTTGCACACGCCAGTCAATGTCAAGGAAGTGAGAGAGAGGGAGATCTTTACAGGTCTGCATCCCATCCAAGACTAACCTCATGATTAGCATCGAACCCCCAGGCTTTTCCCATGTGAAATTAAAGATATGGCCAGACTCTCCATAGATTCATGAAATCCAACGATTTTTAACGGAATTTGTCCATCGATGGACTCAATCCACTGGATTTTGGCACACTCGTTCGATGGGATGGATTTCCACTCGTCCGTCAATTGGACGAATGGAAAATTGAACACGTTGAAAGTATAGTATGGATGATATGAATGTATTCTCATTTCAAAGCATTAATATTAGTATGTGTTTTAGATTATTCATAATTATATTCAGGTTTACACTAACATTTACATCAAATTTAAGCTAAAATTTTAATAAAAAGTAAAAACAAAAGCATTGACCATGAATTCGCATTTGACTGACGAATATAAACAAACGCATAATCGTCAACTTACCACAGATCCCGTGAATATTCGAAATGAGGAATTCTTAAGCAATTCAGTCCGTCCTAGAAAAGGTTAGAACTCAAAAAAATATATAAAAATTGCATGAAGACTGCGAGATCTATAGCGAGTTTCTGCGGTCATGATTTGTTTTGATGCCGCGATTCCACTGGACAAAGCCATTGGTTCCAGGGCTGTCGCGACAACCGACTCTGAATTACTGGATGCCCTGTGATTGGCTAGGTGTTCGAATCGTTATTGGCTCAGAAACTATGACGTCACAACTGTTGTTTTCTTTTAAAGGCTTATTTTTGTGCGCATTTAGTAATCCCCTCCAGCAACTCTTATAATTTTCATTATTGTCCACAGAGTTGTCAAAATGCATTTGTACTGGCCTATACCAATACCAAATAGTCTTTGGTCTATACTCGAGGATTTGTGGGTGGGGCTATGTGACGTCATCATATTAATGCCAAGAACCGCTATAAAGACATCTGTTTTCGGTTATATCATATACCTCTAAAGTAAACAGAAAATCTTCGCTTTAATTTCTTCTTAATAAAAGTTCCATGACGTTAGCAACCTTCAGAAAATACATTTTCACTACAGACGCTAATGGATGTTTAGCCTTCTGTGTTATATTTTCGTTGTCATTACTGTGTGGGTTACAACCCAAACTAATTTTGTTTGCATATATCATATATGATGTATTGAATGCAAGAAAAGTAAACAATGTATTCTATATATCTGCCTGTGATATCATATAAACAGTTATCCTGTCCTTTCTAGTATCTATCATCTACCAACTCGGACGTCATCCCCTACCGGCTAGACGTCATACCCAAGGTCTATATAAGTACTTATATAGACCTTGGTCATACCCGACCGACTCCTTCACTACTACGTCATCGCTACGTCATAGGGTACTGGAACAGCAGAAGCTATTACTGGTTTGACAGCCCTGGGGTTCCTTTCGCAGTGTGAACACCATGGGTGGGTGGGCCCACAGAACATAGCTGGATTCCAGTGGTGGGCCAGCAGAACATAGCTGAATTCCAGTGAAATATATGGGTGGTCTGGCGCTATTCAACTGTTCTTGTGTACGCGCACTTCTGGCGGTAAGCGCGACTGTCTGGGCCGAACCGTGTTACTTTGGTGGGAAATCTGGGGGTTAAGGGAAACCTGCGATAACACGACCTAGAACAAGCTTCTCCTCGGACATCTCCAAAGTACAAATATAAACTATTATCTATAATGTCAAAAGAAATTATTAATATCTATAAAATCAACAAAAATTATACTAGAGATTTATATAAACTTTTGTCATTTTTTTCGAAAAACAAATGAACAGGATTGGCTAATTTGGAACTGACTGACAGTCATCTGTACTTGTCTTTTAAAAAAAAAAAAAAAAAAAAAAAAAAAAATATATATATATATATATATATATATATATATATATATATATATATATATATATATATATATATATACGCCATGAAACACGAAACTACGGTGAAACGAAATAAGTCATTGTTCTTTATGTTGCCCAAACAAGAAGTACTATGCACGGTGTTATCCAAGCCAGAGGCATGTACGGTCTGTTACAGCGGTGCTTTTCGCATTTGAAACACTAAGGCCCGTACTTTAAAAACCTTTCGCCAGGGCTGGCGAAAGGTTTCGCCGGGCGATCCGGAATTTCGTACTTTTAAAATCATGCCTGGCGAACGTTCGCCAGGGCTGGCGAAAGATCATATTGGAACAGCCTGGCGAAGAGAGCTGTTTGAATACCATTTTCTTGCTTTCAAATTATAAATTAGTAACATATTTGTGTATGATAGGATGTAGGAATCACATTGAAATTATAAAATATCTTAAAATCATAATTTGTTATGAAATAACGTATATACGTATTTTTTTCAAGACCTTCGATGTTCCAGTCGAGAGCTCAAGACATCAGCTGTATTCCTACCCCCCTACCCCTACCCCCCACCCCTGAGATGACTTATTTAGATTTAGGTTATTGTTATTTTGGTTGTAAGGATAATGTTCTATTCACAAATGTTACCAGAAGTGTTTTTTATGGCGGCATGTTTACTTTTGGTTATAGAAACAGAGCTGTAGTGCTCCACCGCCCTATAATGAGGCGTCTTTAATGATACCCTTGTAGGCCTACAGTTCAATATCTTACATCAGTTAGGAATAGTAAAATAGTAATTTTTAAACTTGTTAAAGTATAAAGTTATTTTTTGTATAAAAGTATAAGGTTGATATAGTATAGTATAAAGTACTTTTAAAACCTTTTGCCAATGCTGGCGTTCGCCTGGCGAAGCTTCGCCAGGCGAACATCTGAGTGAGGGAGGCCTTACTTTTAAACTAAGGCAGGTGTTCGCCAGGCCTGGCGAACGAAAGGGATCGCCAGGCGCTAACATCTTGGATTCCTGATAAATCTAGCGCTTCGGCGAATGAAAAAAAACGCGAGAAAAAGCAAAAGGTTTTAAAAGTACGGGCCATAAGTTAACCTTGTTATAGTATAAAGTGTAATATAGCATAAAGTATAAAGTTAATTTTGTTATAGTATAATGATATTTTCAACTTCTTTGTTATAGCATAAAGTTAAATTTTAACTCCTTTGTTATAGTATAAAATGAGACTATTGCGGAAACATTTTCGTCTTCTCTCGAGGTTAATAATTAAGTTTAGGTTATGTTATGTGCACTGCAGATGTAAACAAATTTGCGCTACATTTAGCGGGAATGCAAGATGTTAGCGCCTGGCTAACGTTCTCTTTTCTTTCTGTTTCTCTTTCCATTCGCGGCTCGCTCGCATGCAAAAACGGGCATTTTCAGCTTCATCACCGCACTCTAGAAAACCATGTGTGTGCTTTATCGTGAGGCCTCCCTCACTCAGATGAGGGCATACCTGGATCTCTTGGTCCAAGGTTTTTGTGTAGTTTTCTCGTGGGTGATACATAGAGAGATTGTTGACACCTCCCCACGACGGACCTGACACTGGCCCTTGGTGTACTACTTTGGGTGTAGTCACGCCACACTTTGCCTGAGCTAGTGATTTCAATTACAGGCCAGAGTGCTTGCAACTGAAATCACGACGCACCTGTTACACAGTGGTTTCGCTGCGAGGTGACGGCCGGACACATAAGGGCTCTCGCTCGTCCGGCAGGGTCCCGACCCCGACCGTCCCTAACACACAGAGACTGCTGAGTGCCTGGTGTGCTCCTCTTTTTTGAGACCACTCCACACTTTCCACATCCAGTCTAAATTAGCTCTGCTAGCCTCCCTTTTCCCTTCATCATCACCCGACGCTATGACCTGATCCATGGGACACCAGATCAAATTACCATACTCTGGAGAGCCCATCTCTTGTGAGGTGGCTCTCCAGAGAATATTCACCCTCACCGAGGTGGCAGTCACCCATCTCTATAAAGTTCACTCTGGCTTCAAAGTGACAGTAGCCAAATCCGAGCAATTGACCCCCTTCCGAAGGCCAAAGGAAACTTGCAGATAACGGTTTTTCACCAGTTCCCTCCCCCGAGACGAAGGCGAAATGCACGATCGTGGCCAAAAAGATCGACAGGACGATCCTCCCACGATCGTGTGAGTCGATCTCACAGGAGGTTGCCGCCAAGAACGGTGTCACTGTTCTTGACGTTTATAAACCACCCGAGTCACGGATCGTCAAGATCCGTTTCTCTGCCCCCGAGGAAGCACAGAGGATTCTCTCGAAGGGACTCATGATGTTTTATACATCGGTCCCAAGTTACAACTTAGAACCAGAGTGCTTCATTCATCTGGAACAATGCCTGAACTGCTACCGATACGGACACACCAAACACACATGCTCACACATACAAAGATGCTCCCGTTGCGCTGGCGAAGGTCACTTCTTCGCCAAGTGCAAAGAGAGCATCAAATGCTGCAACTGCGAGGGATCGCACGTAGCAGTTAGCGGATCCTGTCCAACACGTAAGGAGCTACTGAAAGCAAAACGAACTGAGCTTCGTGAGAACAGAAACACTGCTCCGACATACGCCACAACAGCTGCCACACAACCCATCCAAACTAGCACACCCAGACGACCCACGACCTCCTCGAGGACGACCATGCCAACACTCCCCCAAACCCACGCATTCACACCGAACGCAAACCCGAAAATACAAGCCATACTACACGTAAGTCTTATCGCTGCCAAATACAACGCCAAAAGATTCGCAACCATAGTCCCCATCATGTTACAGAAAAACGGCTTCCCCAGCATTGTCGTCCCCGAGGAGATCTTCGAAGACGACAACCTGTACATTCCTGAATACGCCACTAACACAGAAACTACGGACAATGAGGTGACAAACACTCACCCAGAGCCTCACTGTTCCACAACACACAGACACCTCGTTTTGCAACCACAACCCCAACGCAAACCACGAGAAACCGTACAAGCACGCGATACCACAAGGAACACGGAACAGAAACGCAAACAAACCTCACCACTAAACACACACAACAAGAAAGACAAGAAGGATTTCCCGATCCCTCAGCCTCGTCGTCGGGAGATGGATGACACCATCCTCGACGACGACAGTAGCGGCTCCGAGATCGACGTCGAAGTCGTTCCCGAAGCCGAGGACGAGCTCCATGCCCCTGTGGGCGGAGCCACCGCCATGCTCCCCTGTAGGGGGCCTTTGGGGCAGCGCGGAAGTGTCGGGAATTGGTCCGCCGATTCCCAGGAATTCCGCGCTGCGTCCTGCTCGCAGGACTCTCTTCCTGACCTCGAGGAACCGACGGTCGATGCTCGACCACGGAACCGCTATAGGGATCAGGTTACGCCACGCAAGGTAAACCCAGGTCGAATGGGTCTACCCTGAGTGACATGCTAACGATCGTACAAGCAAATGTAAGGTCTTTTTTCTCTATACGTAATCTCTTTTACGACTTTCTAGATCAAGAACGCCCAGATGTTGTCCTACTGAATTCTACAGCCATCACGAATGGCTATAGAATTCGGCACTACGGCTACACATCCAGGCAAACAGGAGATGGTTTGCACATGGGGTCCTGTATCCTCATCAAATCCACCATCACTTTCGAATTTATCACCCTTCCATTCACCCACCCTGACTTCATGGCAGTCAGGATATTCACCCCACAGGGCCCCATTATCCTTTCCACTGCCTATATCAGACCCTCAACCAACTTGCCTCTTGCTGATTTCAACAGATTGTTTAATTATACGAACCTCCCAGTCTTCTTTGCCGGAGACATCACGCCAGCCACCACGCACTACACCACAGATCTACCAACTCGCATGGTAGGCAACTTCTTTCTATCTTTGATACAAAAAGACTCCACTACATCGGACCCGACTTCTTCACCTCATACACGAACGTGGGAAAGGGCCGCCCTGATCTCGTCTTCGGGAACAGAGCGGCACTCGCCTACCACACACACCTACAACCCGGTCCGAACGTTGGTTCGGACCATATACCCGTCATAATTAAAATTTCCACCTCACCAATACTAAACAAAGAAAGACGATCTTTCCGGTACCAACAAGCAGATTGGGAGTCGTTCAAATCAAAATTAAGTGAAATTAACTTTCAGTTCAATCTTGATGGGCTTAATACCCAAACAATAGATGGGCATTGGAATTTCATCTTCGCCCACATCGTATCCACCATGCTGAGCACCATTCCCCGGTCTCAGTATAAGACACGCATCTCATTTCAGCCATCTGAAAGGACAAAACGTCTCCTGACTTGTTTTCGAAATCGTTTCACGCAAAATTTAAACAGGTTAAATCAAGTTCGATGGGACTTATCTATCCTCAGAAGACACGTCATCGATAGTCTTGATACCGACCGACAAAATTATTGGCATAAATTGGTTAAAAATGTAGAGTCGAACAGAGTTCGCAATCCACGGGAATTTTGGCAAAAAATTCGTCAACTTAAAGGTAGTAACTTCCCCCCCTTCTCCCACCTCATTCATAATAACGTAAATGTTTCAAATCCCGTGGATGTAATTAAAATTTTTGAAGAACACTGGGCTAAAGTCTTCTACCCTCACCCTCCTCATCCCCTGTTCACTCAACGAATTCAGGATATAGACACCTGGAGTCATGAGAACAGGGTAGAGACCAACCCAGAGCCAATTATCCGTATGGATAGGCTGGACGACACCTGCGAACTCACAGCTCCCATTTCGTGTGAGGAAGTAAAACAACTAATCATGAGGTCTCCTCGCAAGGCTCCAGGCTCCTCACAGATCGGACGCGACGCTCTTATTCATTTCCCTGACAATCTTTTACAAGCTTTGACTCACCTCTACAACGCCTCTCTCGCTTCCGGCTATTTTCCCTCTTGCTTTAAAACTGCTCTTGTGGCCCTCATTCCTAAGCCACACAAAGACCTGACTGACCCTAAGAGTTACCGCCCTATTAGCCTACTCGAGACTTTAGGCAAGACCTTCGAAAGAATCATAAACACTCGGCTAAGGTGGTATCTCGAAGACCATAACCTTCTCTCACACAAACAATTTGGCTTTCGCTCGCATCACTCGACGCAAGACGCACTCAACATCATCACAAACTACGTACACAACAACAAAGACCGACGACTAAAGACTGTTCTTGTCACCAAAGATGTTGAGCGAGCCTTCGACACGGTCTGGCATGCTGGCCTGAAGTACAAGCTGTGCACAAAATTTAACTTCCCCCCTTTGATAAAGAAATTGCTCTGCAATTTCCTTGACGATCGTAAATTAAAATTAAAATTCCTCCACCACTTCTCTGGGACGATTTGCATGCACGCAGGTGTACCTCAGGGCAGCACCCTCAGCCCAACACTCTATACATTATACACAAACGACTTACCAGAGCCCATACACACAGATTCACTCACTATCCTCTATGCTGACGACTGTACGCACCTAGCTCGACACGATGCGCTTTCAGGTGTCGTCCGGCGCATCAATGACGAACTTGACACCGTCTCGAGATGGAAGCATAGATGGCGTATCAAGACTAACCCGACCAAAACAAAAGTTCTTTTCCTAAATCCACGAAAACGACCTCCCTATGACAACATATATCTCAACAGCTTCGACAGACTACAAGCACCGCTCCAAATCACCCACTCTTGTACCATCCTTGGTTTAACCTTTGACACCGACTTTCGGTTTCATTTGTATGCAACCTCAAAGGCCGCCTTGGCCAGCAAAGCCTTACATTCGCTTTATCGATTCCGACGTGCGGCCCCACGTACGAAGCTGCATCTATACAAAACACTTATCAAACCTCTTCTTACATACACACCACTTGCACTCACACAAACAGCATACACCAACAAGCGCAAACTCCAAGTTGTCCAGAATAAAGCACTCAGATGGATCTATGTAGTAAATTGGGATCAATTTATTACAACATCTGAACTCCACGAGGAAGCTTCTCTGCCTCCTCTTAACATCGAGTGGCGTAGGTTGGTTTATAAACAGATCGACAGACTCCGTGCTTGGCACTCCGCCTGGCTGGATAGACTCCACACCATCTTTCGTTCCGGCTGGAGATCTGGTGCAGGCCGTGATCTCTTTTCCCTGGCATGGGACGAAGAAGTGGATGCAGTGTTCTAAGTTTGGCCGCATCCTTTGAAGCCACCTCTTACTCCTTCTTTTCCCCTTTCCCCTTCCTCTATCCACTAGTTTTTTGTTCAGTTTTGTTGTTTGTTTTGTGTTCCTTGTTTTGTTTTCTCGTTCTTTTCTAAAGTAGATTTGGTGGTAATGATTGGTACCTTCATTTTAACTTCATAATAAAGTAAATCTCCCTCAGGTACTGCCCTCATCCCCGTTTTTAAATCATTTCACCTCGTCCTCTGACGCTTCGTGACCGCCACCCCGACTCATTCCACCTCATTATCCTTGCCATAGCGTCGACCCTCATCCTCATCCTACCCCCAACATCCTGCTGGTTCCGGTTTCCGATACGTGGCGTTTGCTGCTAGTACTCGTGCCAGGACCACAAATCCTTTAGCGTACGGATTTGTGCGAGCCGAGGAAAGAAGCGCCACGGCCAGCAGAGTTAACCCAATCGTGGTGGGGCCGCCAAGGCCGCGCCCTCTCGTAAGTCCTGCGGCCGAAGGAGAGAAATCTCCTCTCGACCCGGGCGAGGAGGGCCAGCCCTTGCCTCGCGGCCTCACCCGAGCTTCACCCCGCTTCAGCAGTGATGGTTAGCCGAGGGACAGCCCAGGAGACACGGCCGAAGAGGCCGTGCCCAGAGCATACCCAAGATGGTGCCAAAAACCTGCTAACTTCTTTCCCCCTCCCCCTCAGTTAGCCGAGAGGCTCCGTGGACGCAATAGCGGGGCTCCACTCCCCGTGGGAAAATTGTGGCGAGGCGAGCCGCGCTCAAGGTCGTGGGGTACACCCCGCGCGCAAGGTCGTGGGGTACTCCCCGCGCCAAGGTCGTGGGGTATTCCCCGCGCCACGAGTCGCGACCTTGCCTCGCCACACGATCCCGCGGGGTGCGGCCGCGCGGTGAACACGCGAGTCTGCCGATGGCGCTGAGCCCCTCGATCCTTTTCCTCTTTCAACAAACCCACTACAACTATTACCTAGATCTTTACCCCGCATGCTGGGTCAAGCCCCGGCTCCTTTTTCTTCTACTAAAATTCATTTTCCTCCTCCTTATCCTTCCCCTATCCCCACTCTTCCTTCCCCCCCCCCTCTTCTTTACACTTCTCTCTCTCACTCAGATGTTCGCCAGGCGAAGCTTCGCCAGGCGAACGCCAGCACTGGCGAAAGTTTTTAAAGTACGGCCCTAAGCCTGGCTGAGCACTTTGATACAAATCAGGTCCTAGACAAAGACTAGGCCAGATGAACCGCGTCTTTAGTGACGAGACTTTGCTTATTAGACCTTGCCCTTGACTGGTCCACCTTGCTTAATATCACTCTGTCACTCCTCAGAGCTTGTAGACCAACTCCAGATTCCCCAAGAATTTAGCGACATCTAGCCCCAAACCGCTGCATTTTGGCATCAACTTGACATCGAATGAAGCTGCTTCTGTTGCTTGAGCTGCGATGTTAAGACCCTATTCAGACGAACGAGTTCAGTATCGTGACTGCTAGAAACGCGACTGCCAGTCAATGAAAATGAATAGGAGCCCACGCACGCAGTGGCTTATGGCTGGCCTGTGGCGCGACTCGACTCTTCCTCACAGTCGCCCGACTACTCAGCGACTCGAGGTACGTGTTGCTATGCGGCTGCACACACACGGCGACAGCCACTGCGTTTTCATGGTGATAGCAGAACTTATTGGCTGAAGGGGGCTGGACTTGACCAATGAGAGAGCACATGGAGTGGAGGCAGACAGACAGGCAACAGTAGCTTCCACTTCCCCCAGCCTGTCATCCTGATTTGATGGACATTCTCATGTAATTAAATAACTTGGGATCATGTCGTAAATTTGGATACAATGTGAAGAACATACCGTGGGTAAGTCTATCACTTAAGATAGGATGAACCCAATAATGTCTGTCTCCTCTTCCGCCGCTGCAAACGACGATATAAAACCCATGCACATGCCACCTCTTCTACATCCATTACCAGCTGCGTATGATCAGCAACTGAAGAGATAAAAAAAAAAAAAAAAAAAAAAAAAAAAATACAGTAGTGGGCGAGAGATGAGTCAGGGCACTGTAGGCGCCGTGTGTGAACATTCACTCAGTAGTCGCGCTTCTAGCAGTCGGGCCACTAAAATCGCTCGTCTGAACAGGGCCTAACTGATGTCACTGAGGGAATATTCGCCAATCCGTCGGTCGGCATTGTGCTCATTAATTCTGATTCTTTCGGTACTATAGGCCTAGATAGCTTGTTCCAGCAATGCGAAAGAAAAAAAGATGCTTGCCTCTCGTTGTCTAATGCCATCTCGCTCCAAGCAGAGGTAGTTGCAATTATGGGACCCCTAGCCCATGCGTCCCTGAGGGTATGACATGTGGTCAAGTCAAGAGCAGCCATTGGCAGTCTACAACACAGCATGCCAAATATCTATCTCCTGACCACTCTACTTAGGGTAAAAAATCATCATAAACTGGGTCCCTTATCAAAAAGGCACCAAAGGAAATGCTTAATGATTAATGGTTAAAAGCGGAATAAATGTGCTAAACATCTAAGGTCTTATAGCATTTTAGGACGGTATAGTAAAGCGTGATGTCAGGTGATAGTTGCTATGCGTCAACTATCTAGAGTAATGTTGAAAGGTTGAAGATGGGTAAGGGGTGGTTTAGGTAAGGGAATTAGATCAAGTGAAGGATATTTATGCGTCTGAGGAAGGAGAACAGGTTGTCAGGGCAGAAGCTGTTGGATTCTGTAAGGATGTCTGATATGCTGGGAGGTCGGTGAAGGGAGGACATAGGGGCGGGTCAGAGCGTGACATTAGATAAGCGTATGTTAGGCGGGTGTGGCCAATACGTAAGCGTGCGAGGGCCGTCTCCCAACGTCTGTTCCTGTGAAATGGAGCTGACCAAGAGGAGATTGATGGTTTTACAGTATGTAATTTATTATTATGGAGGTTTGACCAAAAAGATTGCCATCGGGTTTACAAGGTTTTAAAGTGGGGGTAATAATCCGTAGCTGGAATATGTGAGAAGCGTGGTTGGGGTGGTGTGGACTTTGCTGCATAGCGTGCAAGAGTATCTGCCTGTTCATTGCCAGGGATTCCAACATGGCTGGGCACCCAGCTAAATCTGACAGATTTATGACGTGTGGATCTTACAGACAAGGGGATTGGTCGAGTGCATAGACTTTATGAGGGTTAAAGAGTTACGGGAGTCAGTAAAAATAGTGAAAGAGGAAGAGGGGAGTGAGTATATGCGTCTTAAAGCAAAAAGGAGTGCATACAGTTCTGTCGTAAGGAGACTAGCTTCAGGAGGGAGGGTGTATTTGAAAGTGCGATTTGGGAAGGTTACTGCGAATCTAGCTCCTGAGGTGGACTTGGAACCGTCAGTGATCAAAGGAAATGAGCTTGCTGACAGACTAGCCGAATAGGGCAGAGATATGCCCCCTTATCCCATTGTCAACCTAAGCCAAAAAATCTTGAGGCACAGGTCCAACGTCATAGCACTGCCATTCTCCGGCAGCTACAGAGAAAATCTAAAACCTCCTCCTCGGGCAGATGATACTCAGATGCCACTGCGCATGGCATTAACGTTGCCGACAGGTGTTTCAAGCACCGGAAGAAGCCGAATGCCACCCTGTTATATTTATAAAGTTGTGAGCACACCATTTCTGAGACAGGGACCTCCCACCACAGCCGCCGGGCTGGTAAACAGATTATGCCTTGTTTCCACTGTGGCGACTGGAGCGCCTCTTGGCACTCCAGCCACCACCCTAAGCATCAGTGAATCTCGGTGTCTTTATTTGAAATGATTTCTTGTACAAGGCAAAACCACAAATACCCAGTGAGGCAGAGCAACTGGCCATCAATCCGTTTTCTACGCCAGTCCAGGGATCGTTTTTTTTTTTAAGATTCGTCAGTCATTTCTTCTGACACGGGTTTGGCCCTTGGCTAGGAAAGTGATTTTGGCCATGTGTAGCACAGCTCGGTACCAATCTCGGAAGAAAATTTTCTGATGAAGGACCCGTTTAGGTCACCTTGTTTGAGAGGCGGAAAATAAAGGGCCCTCGTTCTAGCTGTGGCAAGAGAGGCAGGGTGATATCAGTGTTGAGAATTCGAGGAGAGGATCAAGGAAGTCGAAAAATCGTCCTTCTGTCCTGCAACTGAAGAAACCGATAGAACCGCATCCATCTCGAAGTTTTGGAGAATCCAGAAGCGCAGAAAGCCCGACGTCTGACGAACACGTTCCGGCTCATATCTTCAACTGGAGACTCCAAGATCGACGTCAGGAGCTCAGCCTACTCCGGCGTAGGGTCCTGGAAACCGGAAGAAACGGAAAAAAGGACCGACTACGGGTCCGGTGGCAGGCTGCAGTCCTTTCTCCCCCGTCGCTCTGCGAAAGTTGAGGCCCCCGAGGAAGGCCGAAAAGAGGAGTCAAATTTTGCCGAAAGATCGGCTTTGGTTGCGGCCGGAAGCCATTAAACCCTCCCCCCAGGAGGCAACTGTAGGGCGCCACTTCCATCTTGAAGCTCTGGACAATTCGAAGTTGCTGACCGCTCGCTCGACAAACAAACTAGCACGTCCCGGCTCGTACCCCCGACCGGGAGAACCAAAGCGACGTCAGGAGAGCTGCCCAAAATTCCGTCAAAGGGTTCGGGACCCCAGAAGGAGCAGTAGAAGTGACCGACTACGAGTCCGGTTAATGGTTAAAATGAATGTGCTAGAAATCTAAGGTCATATAGCACTATAGGAAGGTATAGTAAAGGGGGATGTCAGGTGATAGTTGCTATGTGTCAACTATCTATAGTAGTGTTGAAAGATTGAAGATGGGTAAGGGTTGATGAGGGAAAAGGTTATGGTGGTTTAGGTAAGGGAGTTAGATCAAGTGAAGGATATTTATGCGTCTGAGGAAGGAGAACAGGTAGTCAAGGCAGAAGCTGTGGGATTTTGTCAGGATATCTGATATGGTGAAGGGAGGATGTGTGTGGAAAAGCAGAGGTACTTGCTGTATTAAAGCGTGGACAGGACAAGAGAATGTATGGAACTGAAAGAGGGACGTAACGGAAACCGCGAATATTCCAGTGTAGGAGAGCTATATTTCATTTGATTTATGTGATAACGTATTGTGTTATTGATATACGTGTTGGGGAAATTGAAGGGGAAGGAGCTAGGGGGGTGTAAAGAAGGGGTATTAGGAGGTAGGGAATCTGAGGAAGGGCATTGTTGTGACATGAGTGATTCCCGTGTGTATCCGGGAGGGAGTGGAAAGGATGGGGGGAGAATGTTGGGGTTGAAGGAGGTGGGTTGTGTTGGGAGGGAGTAGTAGGAAGTGGTGTGGGGGAGGATTAGTGGTAGGAGGATGGATATCGGAAGGATGAATAGTTGGAGTTGAAGGGGATGTGTTGTCTTGTAAGGTATTAGGAGGAAGGGGTGTAGGGGTGCTGTGAGTAAAAGGGGGATGAATATTCGGAGGATGGATATCGGTGGTGGACGGAATTGAGGGGGTTCGGTTGTGTTGAGAGGGAGTAGGAGGAAGGGGTATAGGGGGAATATTAGTAGGAGGGGTATGAATATCGGCAATCACTTCAAGTGTGGAAGGAGCATGAGTTATAGGATCTTGCGTCTTCAGCATATAACTTTGAATGTCATCCATTGTTTCTGCAGTGGAGTTGGTTGGAGAGTTTTGTGGGAAGGTAATTGTTTCTGCAGTGGAGTTGGTTGGGGAGTTTTGTGGGATAAAGGTTTTCTTATGAGGGGGGGAAGAGGAGACTGGTGTCTCAAGAATAAAGGTAAAGGTAGGTGGAGGTGATTGTTCTGTAGGAGAAGAAGGGTTAGAACGTTTAGTCTGTCTACTGCGGGTAGTGCGGGGAGGGAGAAGGGATGGGGCTGTAGTTGAGATTGGAGCTGTGGTTAAGATTGGGGTGTCTGGATTTAGAGTGGCAAAATAATTGGTCTGAGGGAGGTAGAATGTAGAAGTGGTTGGGGCTGTAGTTGAGATTGGAGCTGTGGTTGATATTGGAGTGTCTGGGTTTAGAGTGGCAAAAGGATTGGTCTGAGGGAGGTAGAATGTATAAGTGGAAATAGGGACATCTTGGGGTGGAGGGGTAGGGGCTGAGCGAACGATGTTACTAGAGTAAGGAGTATGAGAGAAACCTTGTCGACATGCTTCCTGTCTGGCTTCACGTAAAGTGAGACCATTTTTGTATCTGAGAGTTGCTACCTCAGATTCAAACTTGTAAGTGGGACAGCCTCTATAAAATACATTATGGGGGCTACCGCAGTCAGCACATGTACTGTTTGTGCTGAGCAGTTTGATCAGTTATGACCAGGTTGGGACATATGGGGTTGGTATGGTCGAACAGGGAGGTATTGTCCACCAATGTAGATACGTAAGGGAAGGTCATTTTGGCAATGTTGGTCGGATTCTTTCGTTGACCTTTAGGAGGAATGGTGTAGCAATGTACTGATTTCACATCTTGGTCTTTGAAGCATCCTAATAAGTCTTCTCCACAGTCTGACCAATCTTTGGTATCGACTGGGGGAGACAGTTCCGGTACAAGTATTAAGAGTTGGATGAGGTTTTGCAGGAATGGGGTTGCCAGAATAATCAGTTAAATTTGATAGTGCTATAGATTCAGTTTCTGATCTGACTGTTAAAAGACGGGAGCGATCGCGTCTGGTATAGAAAGGGACTCTCCCTACTTGTTTTTTGGAAGCATTGTTGAAAGAGAAGAGTGTTGCCTGAGTAAGGAGCTGTAGAAGGGATCACGAAAAATCTATCCCATTTAGCTGAGCTAAACAGATTATTTAAGATATCTGTAGGGTTGGTGGTGGTGGATGGTCGGGGACGTGTGGAAGAGGGAGTATTACCGAGTGATGGAGAATAAGGCTGTAAGGTAGTAATAAGGGAGGATGGGGCGTTTGATGAAGGTTGCGGGGGTAGAGTTGATGAATTTGAGGAAGTTAGGAGGGTAAGAATGTCTTCTGGAGATTGAGTCTCTGTTTGGGTGGATAATGCACTTGTAGGCATTGAGGAGTGGGCAGTAGTTTCAGTGTTTGGAGTCATGGTCAAAGGAGAGGCTGGGGTGGGGCTATTTGATAAAGGGGCAAACCTCATTGCCTCTAATAATGGGATTACATTTTCATTACTGGTCATGGGGAACCTTGATTATATAAAAAGGCATTAAACGGTCCACCTCCATTGCTACTGAAGGTAAGGGCTTGACTAAATCGGGAATACCGTGCCCATAGTTCCCGCAGGCCATTCAGGACTGGCACAAGGTCAGCCTTTCATCCTCTCAGCACGGCTCTTACACCTTAGGAAGTAGATAGTAAAAGGGGATAGAGAAGGGACGGAAACAAAAGCTGGAGAGGGAAAAGACCATGCAAAATTAGTTGAGTCGAGGGCTGTGGCCCTAGGCAAGGGAGATCCCTGTATTGGGTCTCAGTCTTCGTCTCCTAAGCCCCCCAACGACAACAGGCAAGGGATTGGGGGGGTACTACGAGTCCGGTGGTTGATAGCAGTCGTACTCTTCCGTTACCCCATGAAAGAAGGGCTCCCGAAGAAGGCCTCCAAAAGGCTAAATTTGTTGGCTTCGAAAGCCACAAGACAGACGAGACGTCTCCCAGCAGCTGAAGAGATGGCATAAATCTTATTTAATAAATCTTATATAATGATTTTTTTTTTCTTGCCACTTAATTGAAAGATAAAGACCTGATTGAAGGACTAAACAGCTGAAAGCTGAAAACTGACTTCGAAATCACAAATAGCATTATAATTACAACAGAGTGCAAGGAAATTTGGAAAGTATAGTTCGCTGATCATTGCAGACGATTATAACCTCATAGCACAATATTTTCAAAATGCAGGTTACCTTACACTAATAAAGAATGATTTGAAAGAGAGCCACATGCATGGAATATGGCATTTTGGTAGTGAGCAAGAGGTATGTAGAATTCAAATTGAATTGTTAGAATAGATTTTTATATATTAATGGTATTTTTTACGGAAATATTTCTTTCAAAAGAGCTTACTTCATCTCTAGACTAATCCTATGTTACAGACCTCCAAATTCTTTATATAACTGGGCACTGTTTCTCAGGGTATCCCCCATAGCTGAATATTTCACAGTGTAAATATATGGGATATCTTACAATACTGTTTGGTATACAAACAGTTGATTTTACTGTAATGCTTATCACCAGGATAATGAGCCTCAAATCCTTTTCATAGTTTAATCTTTAATAACAGGATTACAGAAAAATTAACTTCATAACATTCACTTAAGAAGCTCATCACAATAATTTAATCATTTTAATATGGAATTTTGTGTAACCTGCTCACTCTCTCATTTAGCTAAATTGTGATATTTTCAAAAAGGAAAAAAAATACAGAATGATCTGTGCTATCTAAAAATTAAAGTACCTGACTGATGTGTTTATCTCAAATCTAGGTGACAAAATATATGTTAAAAATCAAGCATATCCCATGACAAATTGAAACATGTAATAACCTAGAATTAACATTCTTCTACAATCTGGGAATACCTTAACATGATTACACATTGAAAATTAAATTTAATACTGGCAATAACTAAAATACATGTATTTTTTGTCAATTTTGAATGGTGAATGAAAAATAATAAAAATAAATAATAGCAATAAAAGTAAAATGTCATAACTAATATTACATAACAGTTCAAACATTAAAAAGAACTTCAGATTCAATATTCAGCCTTCAAAACTCAATTGAAAACCAATTATGATCAAAATATATTAAACAATATAATAATGAAATTTTCCTTATATAATGATTCTACTTCATCCTGACCTAGAGCACTTTGGTAATATAAAATGTTCATTTTCTATAAAGAATACCATTTGCATTTCTAATTCCTTTATTAAAGGCCCCTATTCTTGCTCCTGTTTACCTCATTAAACATTTTATCATGTTATATATTTATATATATGAGTATTTCTAAAATTCTTTGAGCATTCCTACTAGGTAATGGATAGGATTTAATAGTTGTTTAAATAGTTATAATATAGATTATACAGTAGGTTAGCAGACATTTACATATACAATCAGGCAGGGCAGAAAATATAGGAAAACACTGACGTAATTTATTAATTCATGGGGAATGATCATCAATTTCTCAATACAGAAAAAGTGAATGAAGTTTTATAAATAAAATACTTGTTGTGATCTTAAAAAGATGAACAAATAAAAAATCAAAACAAAACAAATTATATATAACCCATTCAGGGCCACCTATACTTCTCTTGATTTCTCAAAATAATGATGGTCCCCCAAAATTTCCTCTGCACTTTCTGCAATCACAATTATGTAACTATTATGTCATGTTGGTCAGTAATTTGTGCAACTTATTGTCT
>NC_091557.1:16950459-16967959 GCF_042767895.1 Penaeus vannamei | reverse complement strand
AATCAGTCTATTATTCAATTTTCCTACTTCCATTTATGACAACAAAATACTTTGGATCTTTCTTAACCCTTTTCCATAAGCAATGCTGCTTCTACACCAGTTTGGTTCTGTACAAGGAAACAGCACACCACACTTAGTTATTTACCAAAGCTTTCCTATAAACCACGTCACATTCTAATAGGTGATGCATTATCATTCCAAGGTAATTTGCTGTTTAGGAATTTTTCACAATTTTGTATACTATGACGAACTGTGGTGTGCTAGTACTTGTTTTGCAGTCAAATTCGTGAGAAGTCTATGTTAAATGTCTTATAAATTTGTGGATATGACCCATTGTGGTATGCCAGTATTTGGTAGGTAGCAAGGTTGGGGAGAGGTCTCTGTGGCAAAGCCAGATATACAGTGCAACTTCCAATGAAAATTATCATATGTTGTATGAGGGTTAAAAAAAAGTTACTGAGGCAACAGCTGTATATGCCAAACCTTGCAGGTCTAATTAACATACACTTCATGATGAAGAAAATGAAAATGACAGTGGAAGTGGAGTCATCTACATGCATGTGTGTATACTTTCCTACACAGAAAATATTATACTGGGACTGCCTTTAGTATGGTTTGATGGAAAAAAAAAAAAAGAAAAACGGTGAGTGTTTTCTTTATCAAAATACGTAAATACTGGAATAAAAATCACAAGAAACCAACATACATTTATTATCTTTAATCTATGTTTACATACTTTTTTGTTTTATTCTCACACAATTTCACATTTTATGGCCATAACAGAAAACAATAGCATTTTAGTAACAATAAAACAAAGCAAAATACAACTTAGAACAAAAAAACAAATTTTCATACAATATGCCTTCTTAGTTCCAAGATCCAAGCTAAGCAATTTTGTTTTGTTGTATGAAAATAAATTAAAAAAAAAAGGGGGAAAATTACATGATGAATACTTCATGTAATGGTACTTAGCTTTATGATCTAATATTATTTGCATGCTAGAACTTAAAAGGGGAAAAAAAAAAAAACTGTCAATTTTTTTTCCCCCGCCCCAATAAAAAACAAACTTGAGGGCATAAATGTAAAACATACTTGCCTGCCTTAGTCAGTCTCAAATGACTTCACAAATATTCTCAGAACAACACTGATAAAATATCTTCTTGCAATCATATATTACTCAAAGTAGTCTTATTTACATTAAATCTCATTTCAAAAAGATTTTAAGAACCCTGCCAAATAGTGTTTCTAAATACCCCACTCTCCAAATGTAGAACAGCACATATGAAAATAAGTTGTATCTATGGAGTACAAAAAAGGCACAACAAACAATATGGAGATCACATTCAAAGCATAAATATCAACAGCATTCCATCCTTTCTGCACTTCGTATCTTCCTTCGGAAGTCTTATCATAAGCCACTCTTATTACACACAGTCTGCTTCAAGCTCTTACTTTTTTGCACAAGTGTCTTGCAAAATTTGTTTAATTCTTATTATGCATTTTTCTTACTTTGATTTTTGGTCTCATTTCAAACATTTCTAATATAACAATTCATTGATAACCGTACTAAGGGTAACATTGTTTTGCATGTATGAATTAGGTCTTTGAATTTTGTGTTACAGGTATCATACTAGTATCTAGCATCTATACCATACTAATACATTATACTAATATATAGTATACTAATATGCTATACTATATAGCAGTGTTGTCCAAACTGAGGTCTGCAACATAGATTATAAGGGTATGTGAACAACGAAAACACACACACACACGCACGCCCTCACACATACACACACACATACACACACACACGTTCTATAAATCATCTTTTTCATTTGTGTATTCAATTTGGATTTATTGACCAACATTCCTGCAATGCAGTCTTTTAATAATTGGGGAGGGGGGGGGTTGTGACAGTACAAGAAGGTAATAAAGGGTACATTAGGCAAAAATATTTGGACAACACTGCTATATAGTATACTAGTATACTAAACTAGTATATAGTATACTAGTATACTAAACTAATATATAGTTTACAAACTAGTATTTCTAGTATCATAGTCCTTGCAGTACAACACTTCTAATTATGAGACTGCAGTGATGGTGCAAATTTATGTATAGTAATGGAAATACATTTCCTAATACATAACCAACACAAATAAATGAAGGATTGCTTGATAAGCTTGAAGAGAAGTACAGCAATGACATTTCTGTTTCTATCTTAAAGCAATTCTGCACTCATGAAATAATTTTCTATATAAAACATGTTCCCTGTGTTATCAAATACATTGCATGAAACCATGAAACCTGCTCAAATCAGGTACGAATAATACCATTCTGGAAAATAAAACTATGACTAAATGATGTTGACTGGTATTCTTTTCAAAATAAGTGAGTCAAAAGAAAAAGAAAATTTACTTTATTATATCAATAGAATCTATTTTCACATGGTGTTAGAAGCAGACTGGAAATACAAGGCACTGAAGGGAACAATCTATGATTTATTAGCCAATTAAAATCTAAAATACTAGGTATTCAAAAAGACAGATATGTTTCACAAAATCTGCAAGGGCTTATAATATCTATCATTTAGGCTAAAGGAATATTTTCTCAGCTCTACAGTTTCTCACTTTTTAAACTTACATAAAAATAATAATTTAAGGCCTTATCACTGGAGAATAAAAGATATATGGTTTCTGGGCTTCCTGATCTTAGTATCCAGAAGATTTCATTTGGGAATTCTTAGTTCCACAACAGTTTAAACTTTTTGTAAAAGCATCATTGTGCATCCACCATTGTGGACATCATTAGCGTTTGATACTACTATTTCGAAGCCGAGCCCAAAAGTACAATACCCAAGACCAGGATTTTAAGCAAATGATACTCCTTCTAAGGTATGCACTATACAGCAACCCAAATCAATAAGAAAAGCCTTTTTATCATTACCTAGGATGCAGAAATAAAACAACACCAATATCTGCAAAATATTGTGGAAAAAGTAGTGTATGCCTACCATTCTAATTCCCTGATTTTTTTCTTCAAATATATAGATGTTGAGTACATCTAGTATGAAATTCAAAAACTTTACCAAATGGAGGTACTCACTAAGCTACTACAGTACAATCTCAGGATAGATAAAAATTGCAACTCACTAAAAGCACTGGAGTACTGTAAATCACCAACTCATTCTTTCATTCTAATTGTCTGACACAAACTGTTGGATCTAGGTGATGTAAACATCACATCATGAAAAAAATTGACAGTGGGTCACGGACATGGGAATATGCAGTCAATGAAAAATTTTATTTGGAGTTTGTGTAGGTAAAAACACTTCATTACCAAACTGATACAGCATATCAAATGGAAAACAGCAGAAAATAAAAAAAATGCAGATGCAGAAAGATAACATTACAAATGGAAGGCAAGGACTCTTGACACCATACACGAGTAATTGTGTGAGCCTATAATCCATACATGTTAAAGTCACCATTCAAGTAATGGCCAGATTTTGTATACTTAATTTGCTACCTTCAACTCCATTCCATTATTTTTCTCAAATGCGACTTAGTGAATTTGAGTACTCCAGAGTCAGGAGTGAGCTGTCAGTTTTTTCCTTCATGAGACTGAATGCAGTATAGCATTTTATGCTAAACCCTGACAGAACAGAGGGGCTTTTCTGAATATTTTCATATTCTTACACCAAAACCAATCATGCAAGACCAGTTTCTAAGCTGATAACATTTAAATAATACATGCTTATGCACAAGGTAAATCAAAATAATGTACATGAATAACAGAAAAAGTGGGGAAAAAAGCTGATAAGGCCTACTTGTCAATTGTGCAGACTGGATTATCAAGGATGAGCTCCATTTTCACTCGGGAACCAACCAACTCGCGGATATTGTTGATTCCATACATAATCATTGCTGGTCTGTAAATAGAAAAAAAAAACAAGCTATACCGGGGAAACAACCTTCAAAATACCTAAATGAAGAAAGAAACAAGAAAAAAAAAAAAAAAAGTTTAGAAAAGAAAAGGAAAAAGTTTTAACCATATAATAAACATGGTTAATATCTAAGAGAATGTTTGTTATCAAGTGAAATTAAAACAATAATTTAGTGCTTTCAGAGAAAAGTAATTGACTTGCCTTTCTAGAGATAGTCCCCAAGCAGCAACAGAAACATTCTCTGGAACTCCCATTGGTCGAAGCATCTCTGGTCGGAACATGCCTGAGTTACCTATTTCCACCCACTTCTTTAGGCCTTCATGGTAACTAAAGAGAAAAAAGATAAAAACATGACTATTTGAGAAGAGAGGTAGAAATGATCAAAATACATTGAGATATACAGTTGGCCCTCAACATTTGTGACAAAACAATTGTGAATCCAATCATTTGTAAGACATGCTTGAAGACAGCTGAAATTAATATGGCACTTGCTAAGTTGTACTATGAATATAGATGTTTCTAATGTCAGTTAACATCCTATTTGTGCATCACTGATTTTCACTTTTAAATACTTTCATGCATATACTGTAAGTTCCATTATACTTGGTTTCAGTAACCCCTATGATGATGGCTTTTACCCACTCTAAACTGAACCATGCACAGTGTTACTATGTAAAATTAGGAGCTAGGGAAACAAACATTTTTCCCAAATTTCTATGATTTTAGCAGCAGTACACTTAATATTTCAGTAAGAGACTAAAAAGCCTTTATGCCTACTTTGACAGGCAAGGCTACGTCAAGGCAAGAATAATTGCCACCTAGTGTCAATGCATTAACCTGAAAATTGTTATGATGTAATTGTCTATTTTTTACCTTTTTTGTAAAAAGGAAGTTTTTTATGATTTAACCACATAAAATAGTCTTAGGAATGATGTAACTATTCAACCATTCTCAGAGGCTAACCTTACAGTGCTATCATCCACTCCATTCAATTTGGATATTCAAATATTTACAAGAAATTTAAGGATGTAATCCTCAAGAATGATAATGGCAACTGTATACAAATACATACCAAGCACATGATAAAAGGAAATTAATAATAAAGGTTACTGTAACTGGAAACGAATAATGAACAGATTTCTGAAATACTTTCCTTATCAGCACCCATTATTGGGTGCTGATAAGGTTTCAATATAAAATGGAATATGGTCCCCTCTGTATGAATTTTAAAAACAAGAAAAATTCCCAGCAGGTGCACCATCTTACCTGAAGATCTCCATAGATGGCTCTGTATATGGGTTATAGGCAGGCTTGAAACGCAACTTTGTGATTCCAATCTTCTCAAAGAATCCCTAAAATACAAATATAGAGCAATAGACAATCATTCTCATTTTTTACAACCGCACAATATTGCCAATAAATCCATACAAAGTACTATTCTTTACTTATTACATAATAATGATTACTAAATTTTTGCTTTATTAGTATGAAGAGCATTAATTACATACAAAAGATTATATCACAACCAAAATTATACAACACGTCAGTGGAAGGAGAGCGAAGAGAGGGAGAAAGAGTGTAAATGAGAAAGAAGGAAAGAGAGAGAGAGAAGGGGGGGGGGGGCCAAGTTGGTGGGGATGGAGGGGTAAGGAAAGAGGGAGAGAAAGAAAGGGAAATGAGCCAGTCAGGTTGTGTCAAATTTACCTTGATAATTCCCATGAGATGCTTGACACTAAGATTATAATCAGCAACAACTCCCTCAATCTGTTGGAATTCAGCAAGATGTGTTGCATCTAAGGTCTCATTTCGGAAGACTCGATCAATGGAGAAATACTTGACAGGCCGGAACCCTTCCTGTAATTTGCAAGTCTAATTAATATATATTCTGAGATAGACAAGCAAGAATTATTTTGTATTAATACTATATATCTTTATAGACAGTCTCTATCGGTACAATAATTTATCTAGTAAAAGAAATATATCTACAAGAAAAAGATCATAATGAACATTCATCTTTCTGCTACATACCTGAGCTAGCTTATACAGCATGCGAGCACTGACAGCAGTTGTATGAGTACGAAGCAGATTCTTGTGAGCCTCATCTCTACTCCACTCATACTGATAGCCAAGTGAACCATAACCACCTGTACTATGAGTCTTCTTAACCTGCAAATATTAAAGGTTAGTAAGATATGATTTTCTTCAATATTGATGGTTAGCACTGCTGCATAAAATCTATCTCGATACTGCTGGGAACGGCATGTATGTACTTACCATGCCCAACATGAGTTTGAGTAATTAACTGTTTTTTTCATATAGATGGCTGCACAAGTACAAAGTTACCAATGAGGCAACTCTAAAAACTAACTGCCTCACCTGTTTACCCTTTCTTTGATTTTCAAAAATAATTTCTGGTATTTTATATTGTTGTTTGTGATGGCAATAACACTATAATTGGAATGCCTACAATCAAAATGACAGCACTGATATTGATAGCATTATTAAAATAAGCACTTGCAAAGCATTTCACAAAATAAAACTACAGTGGATACATTTCCCCAATGACGGTGGGTTATAAAATATGTACCACTGCTCTATTAACCCCTTCAATCCAGATGACATGACCATCATCATCATTAAAAAATTGAGTGTTGAGACGTGAACATGCTGTCGTGAGAGATGGCCAGGGTGATGGAAAAGATTTGCCACACATGCGCAATCCTCTTGGAAGGTGATTAGAGTCCTTTGGCATTTAGAGGGGGCTTTTGCATCATTCCCATGGAATGTAAAGTTCAGGAGCCATGACTGAAAGAGCGCTGGCTCTAGGTCCAACACCATTTCCATGTTCGGCATTGTATTCCTGGCCACCATGATCAGCAACACAGGTTGTATTACACTGAATATTACAAAAAAGAAGATGAAGACAAATAACAAGATGTCAAATATTTCTTCTTTTTTTCATGCACTGGGATATTTACTACATAAAGAGAGATGGAGTCTGTGCCATGATATCTCTGTATTACCATCTCAATAAAGGAAATCAAAAGACATATACATTGGAAAAAGGCAAAACTAAAAAGTCTATAAAAAATAACTCTGCAAAGGGGAGGTACAGCTTCTTGTCATCACACATTTGTGCGCCCAGCCTATGCGTCGCACACCTGGCAGAGGAGCCAGTGATTGCCATGATGCAACCAGAACTGACGGGTTAGGAATAAACCCCCTATACCCACTCACGCCGGGTACATTTGGTAGCCAAAATAAAAAAATTCCGGGCGGCTACAAAATCGGCGGGCGGAGTTTCCTCCGAGTTTATCCGCCCACCGGCCGCATACCGCTGCTGCATCGGAGCACAGCCTAGATACAGCGTCACACTGGCGGGATGCCCAGCAATGTTTATTTTTTCGGGTGTCTCATATATGTGACACCCGGCACGATTGGGTTAAGGGAAAGAGTTGTCGTTACGGTCCCGAAATTCGTTATCCGGTCCTCCTCACTTTTAGTTTTTTAGCTAGGTCAATAAAATTTTTACAAAATGTGCATGGATATGTGATGCTTAACTAATAGAAATTTGATTTTAAAAAACTGCATAATTTTTTGTGCTAGAAAAAAAGAGCGAGATGACAGAATTCGAAATTATGTAATGGCTTCCTTATAGTGAATAGTACTGCAGTTTCCTTCTGACCAGAGTTAGTCAATAAATGGGAGTACCAACTGGAGCATTTATGTATATCTATCTGAAGCGACAATGTTTCAGTTACCTTGCAAAAAAGTTTTTTTTTTTTTGTCAGAAAATTGCCATTGATAGAAATAATGTATGACTTAGCTACTGTTAGTAGATACAAACTGGACGATCATTTTACAATAAGAATGATCAAAATTGTGTAATTACACACAAAGTTATACTTTCTTTGATGCATGAAAATGTGATTTTGAGAAAATAGCAGTTTTTGTCATTCATCTTCATTACACCATAAAGGTCATACCAATGATTACCAAATGTGAATATCTACTTAGACAATCCCTTGGCCTTTAATAGGAGTCCTGTGGTAGAGGGTCAGGCCTTGTTCAGGTAATTTTAGGTCATCTTTATGTCAATGTTAGGTTAGGTTAGGTGGGAGTGTTCTCTGAAAAGTATACTTTCAGATGTCAAGGTTGCTGGCTCCGTCATTTAGCACTGTTCTCCCGTTCTTGCTGCTGCTGTCTGCCTGCTGAACACAACCTAAACTATCGTACAGCAGAGTTATACCAAATTAATTCACAAAAACAGCTGTAAAAACGCTGAAAATACAAGAAAAACAAAGCATGAAGCAAAAAGGAGTGTGGCAGCGCAATGCCATTTAAATACCCCTGACCTTCAAATCAAGGAAAGGAGCGCGTTATGCATCCTAAAATATTATAGATAATCATAAAAATGAAACACTGAAATACTTTCATCCTTACCCTTTGCAAGTAGTCTTCAGGAACACTTAGGGTCTTTTCAGGTTCAGCCACATAAAATGTGTCATGAGCATCCCTTGCAGGGTGTTGCTGGGGCTGGAAGAGGGCATCGAAATTCCAAAAGGCGCTCTCAACAAAATTGTTTGTGGGCATCTCGGTGAAACCCATTTCTAAGAAAATTTGTCGGAATTCGGATCTTAGTTGCATCAGGGGATGTAAGTGTCCAGAGCGCTGTTCAAGACGGCCCTGGGGAATTCAAAACACAAATTACTCTATTTTTTTGTCTTTTGAGAAAACCTTTTACTACATATTAAACACACACACACACACAAAAGGGATATGTCTTCCTTACTACAAAAAAAAAAAAATAATTACCTTTGCTTTGAAGTTGAAAGGCTTGAATGATTTGCTCTTCCATTGTCCACTCTCTATCATATCCTTAGTGAGTTCAGCTTCCTGCTTAGACACAGAAGTGGTGAAGTCACTACCCTTGGTGACCTCAAATACTGTAAGATCACTGTGGGAAAAGCAAAGAGCATTAAAAACCATAACCAAAACTATTTTATATATTTACCAGTATCATTAAAGAAGGAACAAGAAAGAATTTCTCTTACACTTCTTTAATAAGTTTTCTCTTTTTGTAGTCAACCTTTATTTTATCTGGAACATTATCAGCCGATCCAGACATAATAGCCTGGAGATGTATTTGAACTTCATCGTTTATACTGGAAACCACAGGTACTATCTTTTCTCCTTCTTTCTTCACCCACTGTATAAATGAAAAGGTGAAATGTGAGACCATGACAGCAGGAACATGCCCTGTTGGTAATTAAAACAAGCAAATACTTTAACAACAAATGTGTCTGCTGTCTTAAGCATTCACATTGTAAAACAGATTAACTACATTATTTGACAAAAGAGAACTGAATTATACATGTTGAGTGTATATCCTTGTCTTACCTTATTTTTCATTGCTGCCCCTAATGCAATATTTGCATTTGGAAAATTTACTTTGATATCTGCAATAGGACATCCTTCCGATGTTAGAGAATTAAACAGTCTTGCTTCATGAGAACCATTAGTTGCCAGAGAAGATCCCTCTTCTGTACATTCCCAAGTCTTTTGAGTAGTCTGCTTCACAGCTACAACCTGTAATAGTTGAACTTCAATTAGAAATCCATATTAGTAAACAATTAAGCAGGAAAGGGGAAACAAGGCACTCATTAGTCTCTTGCAAATGATAGGATTCCTAACACATTTCAAGCAAACAGCACCATTAGGTTCTGTCAATCACAAATTTTTAGGACTTGGGGAAAAAAAAAAAGTAAATCAAGGCCTTTGAAATATCAGGGATTAATACTAAGACTTGAGTGGTTATTTTGACCACAATTTCATTTTCAGATCCATGTATCTTTCATATTTTTCCCCATTTTTTTTTTTTTTTTTTTTACTTTACCTAAATCATAATGAAATATACTGAGGAAAAGAAAAATATCAAAATAGGTTATTACCTGCAATGACTGAAGTCAATCTGACTACTAGCCTATGAATAATAATAATAATAACAAATACCTAATAGTGAGTGAGTTTGTTGCTGCTGATGTAAAACATAAGTGTACATGTCAAAAACCTCCCTTTCGGACTAAAACTTTGACAGCAAATGTATAAGTACTGTTTTCAAGAAACTTTATCTTAACACACTCATGCCAGATAAGGTCTAATCATATTTTAGTATCAAGTATCCATGCAATACTTGGTTGCGCCTCCTCTGAGTATCTATTTATCTATTCATTTACTTTATTTCATTATTTTTTTTACAGACTTTCTGAAATGCAGAAAGGGTAAAAAATTCAGGGTAAAAGTTTTCAGGACCTTTTTTTGTGTTTTTAATACTGTTCATACAGGCAGTGTCAAGAATAAATGCAGCTTGGGATCCAAAGGCCTTTCATATTGTTTACTGTTTGGAGTATCATACAGTTTGATTATAAGAAGCAGTTCCAAGCTGGTTCTTGTATGGTGAAGATATGTCAGTATCAGTATGAGATATACATTTGTATTGTGTGACATATACTAACAATACAGTTGAATACAGATCTATCCTGTCAATATATTTATTTGGTAGGTCAGAAATAAATTATAGCCAGTTCCAGAATCTTATGCATATGTAGAATCACCCATGGAAATATAAAGCCCTACAAAGAAAAACTAGGCAGTATAACAAAAGCCTAACACTGAGCCGTGCTACCATTGAATCAGTCTTTTTTACACATCTGTATATATATCTATGAAAAATATATGAAAATTAAAATCTATCAACATCCTTTTCTCCATTTTCTTCACCCTAAAATATGCAATGCTGCAGGACAAGTGCAGTACATAAGAGGTTTATGCAGAAAAAAAGTGGGACCACCCCCACATAATTAGTACCATAAAATGCAGTATCCTGAAATATATAAAGTATCCAAGTTTGGAGAAAAACTAGTGAAGACTGTAATTTCTTATATCAATATCTATACCAACTCCTGCCCCCTAGCCCCCTGGGGTTAATGGGAGGCTCGGGGGAGGTGGGCCTTGCCAGTCCTCCTCCCCCCAGATATAAACCAATCGGCAGTGAACCTTATAAATGGAAAGGCTGGGAGGAGGGGAAAAGCCCCTCCCACCCAGCAAGTGAGGCGGACTGTGGGCCCTGCTGGGAGGGCGACTGCTGGAGCGCAGGCTGGGAACGGGGACTACCCGTCTCGCCTGCGCTCTGGTGGCCGCCAGCCCAGAGCGAAGCTTGTGGGGGAAAGCCCTCGGGAACCCCACAGGTGGATGATGGGGCACGCAGCCCGCCACCCCCTTTTATATGGGGCAGCGTCGGTTGGGGTGGCAGAGGTGGCATCCACCCGGAGCGACTGCCAGAGGCTGAACCTCAGGCGGGAAGTTAGGGTGGGGGCTTGGAACGTCCGTTCTTTGCGTCAGGATGATCGGTTGCCTCTACTGTCGAGGGAACTGGGGAGGCTGAGAGTTGAGGTGGCTGCTCTCTCGGAGGTGAGGAGGCCTGGCAGCGGCATGACCTGTGTAGGTGGCTACACCTATTACTGGTCGGGCCGCAGCGATGGCCACCATCTCCAGGGAGTAGCCATTGCCGTCTCCAGCAGACTCCAGCCCTCGGTAGTAGAGGTTACTCCTGTTGATGAGCGTATAATGGTATTGAGATTGAAGCTTTCTTTTGGCTTCATGTCTCTTATTGCTGTGTACGCTCCTACCGATGTTTGTAAACTTGACGTGAAAGAGATGTTCTACGCCAAACTTACATCTGTGGCAGACAGATGTCCTCGACGAGATATTCGCATTGTTCTGGGCGACTTCAATGCAGTATCTGGCTGTGATCGAGCTGGCTATGAGATGTCTGTCGGTCCCCATGGTTCAGGAGCTGATGCCGGTAGCGAGAATAGCCTCCTTTTCCGGGACTTTGCTAGGTCCCAGAAATTGAGAATTTCTGGCTCCTGGTACCAGCGCCCAGACCCACATCGCTGGACATGGTACAGTGATGCGGGTAACGCAGCCAAGGAGATCGACCACATACTTGTTAGCACTCGTTGGAGGATCCTTCAGAATTGCAGGGTGTACAGGAGTGCTGAGTTCTGTGGTACTGACCATAGATTGGTTGTGGCTACCCTCCGGGTCCACTTCAAAACCCCCCAGCGGTCAAATGATCACCCTAGGGTGTTTCATTTGGACAGGCTGAGGGAGGGGGAGTGTGCCCGTGGGTTTGCTGAGGCAATCTCTGATCGTTTCGCAGTGCTCGTCTGACAGGGGATTGGGAATTGCACCGTTCTCATGTGCGCAGAACTCGGTCCCTGTTAAGAAGGGACAAGGAACAGTTTATTAGGAGTCTTGCAGAGGAGGTAGAAGGCCATTTCTTAGTAAATGACCTTCGTCCTGCATACCAAGCCCTGAGAAAGCTGAGAAAGCTGAACTCCAAGCCCTCTTCACAGGTGACAGCAGTTCGCTCAGTAAGTGGTCAGATCGTTTCAGATCCTGTTGCGGTGCGGGAACGTTGGGCTGAGTATTTTGAGCAGCTGTACCAGGTGGACCCACCAACAGTTAACTTGGATGCGGGTAGTGTCGAGATCCCGCTGCCGGATCCACCTATCAGTGAGGACCCTCCATCCCTAACTGAATTTAGGGGGGCGATTTCCAAGCTGAAGAGTGGTAAAGCAGCTGGTATCTGCGGCATACCAGCTGAACTGTTAAAGGCTGGTGGTGAACCTATGGCACGGGGGTTACATGCTGTCCTGGCTGCCATCTGGCAGTCCGGTTCCGTTACTCCTGACCTGTTGAGGGGTGTGGTCATCCCTCTCTGGAAGGGGAAGGGGAACCGTTGGGACTGCAGCAATCACCGAGGCATCACACTGCTCAGTGTACCAGGCAAGGTTCTCGCCCACATCCTTCTGAGACGTATCAGAGACCATCTACTGAGGCACCAGAGACTGGAGCAATCCGGATTCACTCCTGGTAAGTCCACAATAGACCGTATCCTCTCGCTTCGAGTCATTGTAGAGCGCCGTCGTGAGTTCGGGCGTGGGCTGCTCGCAGCCTACATCGACCTCAAGAAGGCGTTCGATACGGTGCATCGGGAGTCACTTTGGGAGATCCTGAGGCTGAGAGGAATATCAACAAGGATTATTGGACTAATAGCAAGCCTGTATACTGGTACTGAAAGTGCTGTAAAGTGTGGTGGGGGCCTGTCGAGCTTCTTTCCTGTTAGTTCAGGAGTGAGGCAAGGCTGTGTCCTTGCACCAACTCTTTTCAACACTTGCTTGGACTGGATACTGGGCAGAGCTACTGTTCAAAGTCATTGTGGGGCAACGCTGGGCAATATCAAGGTTACAGACCTTGACTTTGCTGATGACGTTGCCATTCTATCTGAGTCTTTGGAAACCCTAGTAGCGGCTCTCGATGCATTTAGCAATGAAGCGAAGCCCCTGGGTCTAGAGGTCTCCTGGACCAAGACCAAGGTCCAGGAATTTGGGGACTTGATAGGAGAACCTGTTCAGTCGGTACGTGCTTGCGGCGAGGACATTGAAGTCACAGAGAGCTTTACATACCTTGGTAGTGTAGTTCATAACTCTGGGCTGTCAGACCATGAAGTCAGCAGGCGGATTGGCCTGGCAGCAGGGGTCATGAACTCTCTCAACAAGAGTATTTGGAGATGTCGGTACCTGTGCAGAAGGACCAAGCTTCGGGTTTTCAAGGCCCTGATAATGCCAGTTTTGCTATACGGTAGCGAAACCTGGACATTGTCCTGTGCCTTGGAAGCTCGTCTTGAAGCCTTTTGCAATAGGTCCTTGCGCCAGATCATGGGGTACTGTTGGCGGGACCATGTGTCCAACCAACGGTTGCACCGTGAGACCGGCACAAGCCCTGTTATCTGCACAATCCGTGATCGCCAACTCAGGCTATATGGCCACCTGGCTCGCTTTCCTCAGGATGATCCTGCCCATCAGGTCGTCTCTATTAGAGACAACCCTGGGTGGAGGAGGCCTTTGGGACGACCGAGGAAGTCATGGCTTGGGCAGATCGACCAAACCTGCCGTGAAGAACTAGAGATGGGCCGAGTCCCTGCCTGGCGCCTAGCCATGAGGGATCCTCGTAGGTGGAAGTGAAGGGTGGATGCGGCTATGCGCCCCCGTCGGCGTCAGCCCCCATGATGATGATGATATCTATTGACTTGACCACCCTTACCCTTCCACTTTTTGGGATGGTCCCTTTTATGCCATACAGCCATGAAGCATTGATGCATCTGCAATCATTGTGCACATGGGAGGACTACAGTTTGAGGGCAAGCAAACTATCACAACAAATAAATTATTACTTAATTAATGACTAGTCTCCCTCAACCCAAAACCCAGATTTACCAGGTGGTCCCTAACTTTCCAGGATTGGATATTTTACCAAGTCAACTGGCAGGTATCCGAAAAAAAAAAAAAAATGGTTTTCGCCACTTACATATCAACCAAAGACTATCTACGAAAGACCGGAAAGTCGAGCAAAATCCTGTGAGTAATGCGGCGTCGGCGCAATAGATGGTGTTAGTGAGCATCTCGTGACATCATCTCATACCCGTTTGTTTGTTTACATAGAAGCGCGAAAATTGTTCTGACAGTTCCAACATTGCCAGGAAAAGTCTTATCCTTGGTCTGCTTGTAAAAAGCAAAAATAAGAGAATAAATAACTTATATTTCTTTTTTTCTTTTTTTCAAGGAAACAGAAAGGTTTGTAATACCTATGCTTTTTTAGGTTTGTAATACCTATGCTTTTTTAGATATAACCTAAGATGTGATGTTCAGATTGACATAAGCAAGATATAAATTGGATCACAAGAAATTATTTTGATTGGTAAAGGTGTCAAGTCATGATGCCGTCTAAAAAAGTAGGGGCTGAAAATCTACTTAATATAGTGCAAGCTTTAAGCTACAATTGACGTAAGCTGACGATAGATTTAACATCAATAGAGTGAAAAAAAAACTTTGTCAAGTTGATTTTGAGTTAGATAATAGTTATCACCAAAATCAGCATATATATTGATTGAACAATGATCATTACTTGGTAGATCTGTATAGTAGGAACAAACAGAAATATAAAAAAAGTAAAATAAGTTCAAATGTTAACAGGACAATGACGGGTGGCCTGTTTCGAGCTCCTAGCCAGAGTATACAAGGTGTAGCAGATGCATTCCAGGCAGCTCTTAGGAATGGGGGTTAGGGGACAGTCCCCTAATCAAACATAAAATGAGGAAATTAATCTCAAAATCATGTGGTCGCAATGCGAAGAATTGAAATAAAAATATGTATTTCGGCCATTTATTTGTAAAGGTTTTGTTATTATTCTAATAAAGATATTGTAATGATTTTCTTTAATTTATCATACTCAATTTCTATGTATTGATGTATGTTTGGCAATATAATCATATACATTATATGTCATTAATGTTATGTGACTGTAGGCCTGTAAGTTCATTGTGCCACGTGGTTTAATGTGTCCTGTATACGGCATGTTGTATATGCCGTATGTATGCCGTGCATGTATAAACTACCAATTTATAGTTGTTAACCAGCCCCAAATTGCCGAATGTGCAGTTTCGGGCTGGGAGGGGCAAAAGAATTATATGAAGAAAATAAATGCTACTACAAAGTCATGATATGATATGAATTATATATATATAAATTTATTAGTAAATAAGCTATTCGCAACCCCCTCTGAATAAGTCTGAACTGACCAAGAACATGAACCCGAGTGAGCACACCCCCACTGAACGACGTCGGATGTTTAGTTGGGCGTCGAGTCAACAGATGGCACTGGTAGACGACCGGGGAGCTCACATTTTTTAGAATGCATTACACAGCATGTTTCCTGTCTTTTGTAGAGAGTCTTTGATATCAATGTGCACACTCCCAGGCTCTGCTGGGCGTGGTGGCCTGTAAAAAATGTGGTGGCAATCTAACAATCACCCGCCATGGTACTGGTTTTACCCAGTATGATTGGTGGCATTGCCAGATATGTGGCGACCTGATGGCCACCAAACACCCGAGGACAGGCGGATGCTACGCCCCTAACTTAGCAGCTGTATATGCATCCCTGCTAAATGATGACGGTTACAGCGGCTTTATCCGTTATTGTGGTGCCCTCCATTTGCCATCCCTTTCCAAAGACGCTTACTACTATCAAGTGCACATTCTCTACGAAAGGATGGAGGCCCACTATAATGTGTCGATGGCCGCTGTGTACCATAAAGTCACTCAATATTATGAAGATCTTGGGGTGTTCCCTGAAGACGGCATACTTCCTGTTGAGGTATCTTACAATGGCACGTATGCCAAGCGTGGCTTTAAAAGCCTCTATGCCATGGTTTATATTGTCGAAATGTATACTGGTTACATCATCGATATGATAGCAATCGGTAAGTGCCGTATATGCCCGCTTGTATCCCGTGGCATGGAGGTTTGTCCTCATGGGGAGTATGTCGGATCTTCAGGGGGGATGGAAGTTCAGATCGCAAGGATCGCGGTCTCGCGGTCTGGGCTTTGAGTATCGAGTCATGGTGGCTGATGGCGACGCTGCAACATACAACGCCATCAAAGATGTGTATGGTCTTGATTCTGTCACAAAGGAGATGTGTGCTAAGCATGTTGACAAGCGGATGAAAGCCCGCTTGCTCAAACTGGCTAAATCATACTCCCAGAAAACGACCTACATGTCGGGGAGAAGGGGACAAGTGAGAAAGATGTATCCTCTTCGAAAAATATTGACAGAAGGGAAGGGGAATCGGCTGAGCAATTATTACATCAGCGCAATACACACTCCTGTATTCGCGCTGGTGTATAGGAAATGCAGTCTCGCATTCTCTCGGTGTTTCACCACCATTCTGCCCATATTTTCTCTCCCCACCACCATGACTTCTGCCCATCTGGTGAAGGCTCATGGTGTAAATACCAGCAAGCTGTGGCTCGAGGCGTGGACCCGACCACAGCAATCCAGGAGCCTGGGATATTTTCCACTTTTCCCTGTGACGCTCGCAAGGAAGTGGAGAAGATCTACAGACTTGTCGGATACATCATTGCTAGAGAAGTGCCAGAAGGGCCATAACCAAAACATCAATGAATCTTTGCACTCAAAATTGTGGGCCAAAGTCGCAAAGTACAAGTACCACAGTATTGACCTGATTATATTTCTTGCCAGGGTTATGACTTTGGACCACAATTTTGAGTACAAAGGCTCATTGTTGACCAGACTGGGTGTTGGCACTTCTGAAGAATGCCTTCGGGTACTTCGGTCGCAGGACCATGACAGCCTCCGTGTAGCGTCCCACAACAGACGGCAGCAAGGGGAAGAAACAGAGGTTGCTGGCCCCCAATATGCTGCAGGGGAACATGTTTGAAGTGTGTTTGTAAATTTTACGAATTTGTGAATGGATGTTTGAATTAATGTATGTGTGATTGTGTTTTTAATATGACTTTATATATTTATATATATATATATATATATATATATATATATATATATATATATATATATATATATATATATATATATATATATATTTTTTTTTTTTTTTTTTTTTTTCAT
>NC_091557.1:16932959-16940459 GCF_042767895.1 Penaeus vannamei | reverse complement strand
TTTTATTATGTCCTCAAACTTCATTTACCTGTTTTAAGATTGATTTCTAGCCTTATCTAGATTCGTGTGGATTCTGCATTTCACACTTCCTTTCGCCTGCTGTCAGGTTGACACCTAGCCGGCCCGCTCATTTCGAGAACGAAGTTAAGGAACGCCAGTAAGAAATGTTGCGTTTCCAGTGTTGTCTTCATTCTGGGTTATTTATAATACTATACAGTGACAAAGAAGATAAAATAGACTTCAGTAACGATTCCAGTTTAATATGTGGGCCCACCAAGAGCTCTAAATGCCAAAAAGTGATTAAAACGAAGCAATCCAGATGGTAGAAGGAAACAGACGAAGTTGACACTTGCAGATATAAAGGTATTTGGTTTATTAGTTTACTATGTGAATGCAGCTCTATCTTACCATGCATACCGAGGTGGAGAGAATGTGTCCCGGGCGGTGTTGGGGGGCATGACCCCCCATCAACCCTCCCCTCGGGCAGTGCCTAGTCACGGCAAATTATATTGATATATTAGGTTGGTTTATTGGTCAATACGTTTTTGGGGGGATTGGAACATGTGAATTCCCGTAGTTTTGCCAAAAAGTGGGCTGGGCTCCCGTAGAGTTTTTTATTTCCGGTGTGTCAGTCCGTGGAATTTCAAAAATGGTGGTTACATCCGTAGAGTTTCACTGGCCGTAAGCATTTTTTGTGCTAGTTTTACACATTTTTGATCTTTATTCTTTTAATTTAAGCCTGTTTTACCCCATAATTTCCCTGATATACTCCCCTGCTAACAGGACTATCAAATTACGATCTTCCATGGAGAAATGGTACTCGATCTCCTGAACTATTCATTTGCTGAAGAAACAACACCAAAAATCGATGAAATCATTGGATTTCCTGCAGAAAAACATCAATTTTTTTTTCTTAGTCTCTGCGAGGGTGCGTCGCAGTCTTCAACAATCACCCAATCCATTATTTAATCCTATTTCTACTAACATTTCCCCTATTCCTTTTATGCTTATATATCATAAGTATTCTTCTTTGTAATGTAGATATTTTATGATTTATAATTTCGTTATCATAACCTTGACTCATTATTCACAATGTAACAACGTTACTGCTTCTTTACATTAATTGCCTTCCATGTCGGAACAATACAAAATGTTCATTACTTGAATATTTTCCAATAAGCACTTGACGTAGATGGACCCAGCAATTTTTGTGTGCAGTGTGACATGGGGTAAGTTAAGAGATATTTGTTTAAATGTTTGTTTTATATTTATATTAGTTTTAAATACAAAAAACAGTGTAGCTTTTATCCTAGTGGATAAGTCATGTTATTCAAAATTAATTTTTATGGTAGGTACGGGCACTTTTAGGAGAAATACACTGATCGCATGGCCTCATATTGGGGGTCCTTAACCCATTCCTCATAGTATTATGTAATATAGGCAGGAGATTGCCCTCTATGGTGATACTGCTTTCCTTCCTTGGCACATATATATTTGTGTATGTATATATAAACCTTTGCATATACATACAAGTATGATAACATGTAAATGTGCTCAGAGAGAGTGGAGGGCCTGGCTGCAGCAGGTGCTGAAGGCTGAGGTGCTGAGAGTACTTTGTGACATTGCTCTTTCGGTAATTTTCTATATTACGTCCGCATGACCGATATCGACGATTTTGGTATCGTTGGATTCCTCTCACTCTATACAATGCAAATAGATAGGTTTTATTGTGCGCTAACCCCCCGTTAGCGACAAACTTGGTCCCGATTGCGGGGGCGACGATGTCGGAGTGGCGGACGTAATATAGAAAATTACCCTAATAATTTAACCTCACAGTGAAAATAATCATGGTTATTCACATGACTTCCCATTGCAGGGGGCTGTGCCCCCTGCAACACCCGCCGAGAAAACAAAACCTCCACCACGTATTCATGGCAGGATAGAGCGCACACGAACTAGATGCGGAGCCGATAACCTACAATAACATAGGATTTTTAAGGTACTAACCTGATTTATTAATGCCGCTAATTACTAGGGAGGGTGCTCCTTTGCCGCAAAATGTGAAGGAGGCAGGGTGCGTCCGGCAGGAGGTCCTAGGCCGGAGGATACAGCGACGCTGCAGCACACAGGAAGTGATGCAACCTCACATTCAGGTGCTGGCTGCCTGCACCTGCCGCAATCTTTCTCACGACGAAGGAGGCCGTGGCGGAAGCACATATCTAGCATTTTTTCTTGGCTAATGGCAATCTCGCGCAGAAAATCCGTCTCGGAGTACGAGCACCCTCCACACTCGGCCATCGCGGCGACTATGACTGACTTCTGAACGCGACGGTTATTTCGGTTAAGAATACGAATGCCGTTATTCCAGAGGAAGGGAAACTCGACTTTGAGGCCATCGGTGTAACATCGAAAAAGGCGCAAAACCCGCCGACGTGGGCGGGCCACCGTGTTTATCCTGATTATACTACAATCGTCTCTATATACAATGCTGACTATAATAAGGTTAATATGCTGATTCAGTGAGAATCTTACGAGGTAATACGCCCTCTGCTCCGACATCGACGATGACTGTGTAACGCTCTAGCCTGCCGTGAGTACGTGGTGGAGGTTTTGTTTCCTGGGCGGGGGTTGGGGGGCGGCAGCCCCCCCCAGGGGGGGTCGCAGGGGGCGCAGCCCCCTGCATTGTAAAGTTATGTGAATAACCATGGTAATTTTCACTGTGTGTTATATTATTAGTGCTATTTAACCCTGCATTTTCCCTGGAACCTTTCATGCCCTCCCCTGCTATCGGGGCCAAGTTTGTCGCCAACGGGGGGTTAGCGCGGAATAAAAACTATATATTTGAAATGTGGAGAGTGAGAGGAATCCAACGATACCAAAATCGTCGATATCGGTCATGCGGAACGTAATATAGAAAATTACCGAAAATTACCGCTCTTTCATTTCCCTAAATTCATACTGTTATTAACGAATATTTGCCAAAGCTAAAACCAAAGAACATGATGTTCCTAATCATATGAAACTTATAATCAGGCTATAAGTTAATATGGAATACAATATCCCATTAGCTAAACAACCAATTATTAAATAGCACTTCAACCCCCAAACTTTCCTGAGAGATTGATAAATCATGCAATATGTTCATTGCACTACTCACTTCACCAAGCGATTCCAGAGATTTAATTGCGCCTACGATCCTCTGGTGAGGTTCATTTAGCGCTTTAGCAAATTCATAGGAAATGACGGAGCCATGCTTCTCGACGGCCAGGAGAATTTGCTGCGGAAAGTCCATCACGAGAGATCCCATGTTATGGCTCTGCGCCCCGAGTGACAGCATGGAAGCATCTGATGAAGTCCTCCACAGTTTTTTACTATATGTTCTCGATATCCGTCTCAAATGTTGGAAATATTTATGTTGATGATTTTCGGTTTTTATTCTGTTGTTTTGTGGCATTTTGTTGAATATTACAGCTCATTCTTGAGTGGAAAACAAATGCCTGACGCAATGCGCAACGGGATCGAATTCCTGACGCAATGATGAACCGGTGTAATATCACTTGTATCAAGAAGAAAATCACATCTTACATCTTTCACTCAGTGCTCTGTATGAATTTGCTATGATTCAGTCATTTTTCAATATAGATGTAGGTCGGGTTGTGTCATGAATAGCATTTCAGAAATGAAATATGAAACATCATCCCTGTATATCATTCTCGAAGGAATAACCGGCTACTGGTTCATTTTCACTGTTCCAAGATAGTAATAAACAATAAAAACCATTTGTTTTATATAGGCACAGGGGGTATGCATCCTTCTCCTAATACTTCATGTTGTTTTTTCAAGTGTTAAACAGATACCTCACACATCATAAACTACGGTGCTTGCTATGCCGGTTCAATTTTGGTATAAATGTCCGTTGAAAAAGGTTAGGACCTTTATTCATAAAAAGGAATGGAGCAACGTAAAACAGGTGGTAAATGTTAAAAGTGGGACTGACCAATGTAAAAGGCCGCGCCCTCTTGCGTTCTGGAGACATGCTGAATCCAGGGGTAAGAACATAACTTTAAGCTCAAAAATCGACATATATATATATATATATATATATATATATATATGTATGTATATATATACACATCTGTGTGTGTGTGTGTGTGTGTGTGTGTGTGTGTGTGTGTGTGTGTGTGTGTGTGTGTGTGTGTGTGTGTGTGTGTGTGTGTGTGTGTGTGTGTGTGTGTGTGTGTGTGAGTGTGTGTGTGTGTGTGTAGTGCTTTTGAAGCCTTAAAGCTAAGAGCAGGGTAAAGAAAAAATGCATTAGATATTTGTAGTTGAACACTCTTCATCACAATTTATATTATGGGGTATTTGATTGCATGTTTAGGCCTTAAGGTCACTAAATCGGATTGCCTTAGACTTAGATGCATGCACACACACACACACACACACACACACACACACACACACACACACACACACACGCGCGCGCGCGCGCGCGCGCGCGCACACAGTGTGTGTGTTTGAGTTTACAGTAGTTTTGATCCCAGAGCGCAACCACATTCGTGGAATGCTGTTACTAGAAGTCATAAATGAGTATTGTCTTTTTCAGAATGCAATAGATCATACCAGTTTATGAGGGCTAGATAGACCGTTTATGCTTAAGCTAATATTCACAAAGCATAACGATGACATTAAGGGTATTGAGTACTGTCCTTTAGGAAAAACGACCATGTAGTGATTAAACTAGAATACTGTCTGCTACAGAAAAAAAAATCATCATAAGCAAGGAAAGAAAGGAGAAGTACAATTACAAAAGGGGTGATTATAGAAGCCTTAAAGATTTCTTTGATGGCATAAACTTGAGAACCTTGATGTTCTGTATTCAAAATTTTGTGAAATATGTAAAACAAAAAGAGTAGGATACTTCATATCAACATTCAAAACTGAAGCAAGAAATTTAAAAAAATGGCTCAATGACAAATACAAGAAAATGAGAAAAAACAAGCAGTTCCCTTGGAAAAGATTCAGAAGGCAGATCTCAGGCAGCGTATTTAAGATATAAAGTAAGAAGAAATGAGTATGCCCAAACCATGAGGGAGGTGAAATTAGACTTTGAAAAGGATGTAGTCAACAAATGTACGTCAACCAAAACTCTTCTTTGACTACATAAATAATAAAACTAAGCGTAGATATCAAATCAGAGACAATATCAAAGACAATAACATTATTTATTCTAAGGAGGTAAAGCAGAGGGACCAGATGAGATTTCCAACTGGGTTCTCAGGGAATGTGCAGAACTATGTAATCCTTTATCGTTAATATTCCAAAATTTAATGAGAAAAGTTGGAAACTCGCCAATATTACACCCTTACAAAAGAGCGGCGACAAACAAAACCCTCTAAATTATAGACCAGTTTCGTTAATTAGTATAGTGTGCAAGCAATTAGGAAGGATAATTAGGAAACAGTGGGTTGAAGTACTTGAAAAAAACACGAAATGATATCAAAGTAATAATTTGGCTATAGAGAATAAAGGTCATGTGTAACAAATCTCCTCTCTTTTAATGACAGAGTATCTGAAATATTACAAAAAAGAGACGGCTAGGTGGATTGTGTGTGCGTGGACTTAAATAGGCTTTTGATAAGGTGTCTCATAGAAGCTTATTATGGAAATTAGAGCATATGGATGATTTTCTTCATAAAAGACAGATCAGCACAATAATTAGAGAGAAGCATTCTACATGGCAGCGAGTAACCCAGCCTCAAGTATCGGTGTTGGCGCCGATTATGTTTACTATTTTCGTCAATGATTTAGAGTCAGACATAAGCCCAGGTAGTTGTCTAAACAGCTGACAGGAAAAAAGATCTTGGGGTAATCATGAACAGAAACATAAGCCCAAATGATCATATAAATGAAAAAGTCCACAAAATGCTAGGACTGATTACCAACATGAAGAAGGCATTCGTGTATGTGGATGAAGAAATGGGAAAAAAATCTTTACAGCAATCATAAGACCTAGTCTTGAGTACGGTGCAATGGTATGGAGTCCACGCTTAAAAAAGATATAGACAAACTGGAAAGAATTTAAAGAGCGGCTACAAGATGGGCACATACTCTAAGAGATATGAGTTACGAAGATAGACTACAGAAATTAGGACTTACTACTTTGGAAGAAAGAAGAAAAGGAAGACACGACCATACTGTTCAACTGTATTACAGGAAGAGTGAAGTTGGATAAAGATGACTCTTTAATCTTGAACACAAGAAAGACGAGGCGACACAACAAAAAGTTGAAAGTAAAAGCATGGAACAGTCTCCCAAAATCTGTGTGCTAAAAATGTGCAATTTAAAAAGTTATATGACAATTTAAATATAACAGACGGGACCACCTGAGCTTAGCTCTTCTCCAGTGTTGAAACAACTAGGTAAGAGCACACACAAACACACACACGCACACGCACGCGCGCACACACACACACACACACACACACGCACACGCACGCACGCACGCACGCACACACACACACGCACACACACACACACAGACACATATATGTACGTATGTGTATATGTATATATTGTATGTATATATATATATATATATATATATATATATATATATATATATATATATATATATATATATATATATATATGCATACACACACACACACACACACACACACACATATATATATATATATATATATATATATATATATATATATATATATATATATATATGTATGTGTATGTATGTATATGTGTGTGTGTGTGTGTGTGTGTGTGTGTGTGTGTGTGTGTGTGGAAAACATACACACTGTCTCCGCAAAAGCTTAGTTCCTTATACAACTTTTGACAGTTGTATGAGAGGTCCGAGCATTTTATCTTGCCACATTTTCTCTGTGTGAATGGGACTAGTGGAAGGTGTGGCTTTGCATTTGCACGGATTTTTCTATAAATGCTGCGGGTGTTGCCTTCAAATATTTCGTGAAAACCTTGTATTTTAGTTACATTTACAAAATGGGACTTGATGTGTGGAGCTGATGTGGTCCTAGGTCTTTTGGTGAAATCTCGCGTCCTTTTCCGTAGATTTGCCAGGCAGACATGTGTGGTGAACTGACATGAGTAGCGACATACTGTTAATACCCAATATGTCCTCTCACACAGGGGGGTGAATCACAATTATCATGTCCGGTGCTATGATTTAAGAACTGTCCTTTGGTATGGATATGGTAAATGAAACCAGTTCGGGGCGAAGCTCGTCTGCACAACTGTGAGTGAATAAATAAAAATCAAGAACCACGCTTTGCAAGGGACCAGCTGGGTACCACTGGCATCAATGACAATGGCCTTCTTACCTGGAATTAGTGGGGAGGGGGGTTGAGGGGGCAGAGGCAGTGGCGTGAAGGGGCGGTAGCTCCGGGCGTTCAAATGGGGAGCATTCAATCAGAAAGGGAAAGGAGATAGGAGTTTTGAAAATTATATTTGAATCGGATAGACTGT
>NC_091557.1:16912959-16920459 GCF_042767895.1 Penaeus vannamei | reverse complement strand
ACAGGGAGTATCTGTAGCATCCCATCTGTATTTGTAAAGGCTGGTGGTGAACCTATAGTGCCAGATTTGCACATTGTCCTGGTTTCTATCTTGCAGACTGGTACCATTCCTACTGACCTGCTGAGGGGTGTGGTCTCAATGGTATCAATGGGACTGCAGCAATCACCGAGGCATTACCCTGCTAAGTCTACCAAGCAAGGTACACTTCTGCTGAGCAACCAGAGGCTGAAACAATCTGGCTCCACAATAGAACGCCATCATGAGTTTAGGCGTGGGCTGTGTGCAGCTTACATCAGCTTCAAGAAGGCATTCAATATGCTGCATCAGGATTAATTCTGGGAGATCCTGAGAATGAAAGTAATTGCAACAAGGATTATTGGATTATTAGGAAGCCTGTATGCTGGTACTGAATGCACTGTACGGTATGATGGGGGCCTGTTGAGCTTCCCTATTAGTTCAGGAGTGAGGCAAGGTGCTTCTGCACCAACACTTTTTAACACTTGTACGAACTGGATATTGGATATATTTACTGTCCAAATTAACTGTGGAGAAATTCAAGGCAATATCAAAGTTATCGACCTTTACTTTGCTGACGATGGTCCTTAGAAACCCTAGTAGTGGTTCTAGATGCATTTAGCAATGAAGCAAAGCCCCTGGGTTTAGAGGTCTCCTGGACCAAGACCAAGATCTAGGAATTTTGGGACTTGCTAGGAGCACCTGTTCTATCAGTACTTGTTAGCGGCAAGGACTCTGGGCTGTCTGACCGGGAAGTCAGTTGATGGATTGGTCTGTCAGCAGGGGTCCTGTACTCTCTCTACAAGATTAGTTGGAAATGCCAGTACTTGTGCAGAAGAACCAAGTCTTGTGTCTACAAGGCTCTGATACTACCAGTTTTACTCTATATTAGTGAAACCAGGGCTCTACCCAGTGCCTTGGAATCTCATTTTGTAGTAGGTTCAAGTGCTATTTCATGGAATACAGTAGGCAGGAACATTTGTCCAACAAACGGTCATGCCGTAAGACTGGTACAGAACCTATTATTTTCACAATCCATGACAGCCAACTCAGGCTATATGGGCACCTGGCTTTTTTCCTACAGGATCTTGCTAAACAGGTTGTCTCTGTTCGAGAAGGAGGCCTGTGGGACGACCTTGAAAATTGTGGCTTGGGCAGATTGATCCTGAAGAGCTAGAGATGGGCCGATTCCCTGCCTGGCGGCTCACCATGAGGGACCCTCGTAAATGGAAAGGGTTTAACGTCTGTGCGCCGCTACATTAGCTTACTGATGATGATATATATACCTATACATTTGTATATACATAACCATACATATATATACATATATATATAAATGTATATATATATATATTTAATCTGCATTTTATATTTATACATATATATATACATATATATATATATATATATATATATATATATATATATATATATATATATATATATGGGTGTGTACTTTATGCTCAGGGTGGGTGAAGCAATGGTATGGTATCTTGGGTAGTGTTAAGTGCTTGCATTCCTTCTCGCTTTGGTAACTTGCAGTTCCATGCTAAATTGTGAGGGATCTCGGAGCAGCAGGAGCCCCTAGGGGTACAGGGTCATGGCTCACTGGTGTATGGTCACACACTGGCTTTGTACCAACTCCTGCCTCTAAGTCTACTGGGATTCATGGGTGGCTTGGGGGAAGTGGGCCTCCTCCCCCCATGTCAACAATAAGCAGAACCAAATGGGTTGGGCTTCGCGTCACGGCCGGAAGACCGGCACCCCACACATCACCAGCTGGCACCTGCCAACAGAAACAAGGAGTCGCTTGTTATAAATCTTCTTGTCAGGCAGACCGAGAACAGAATAAGCACACCAGACCCAGCAGACAGGAGAACAGCAAAAGTTCCAGGACAGGAGGTCACCCTCCGCCCTCGGCACTTGGGGCACGGGGTCACTCTCGGGGGTCACGCTTTTACCTTCCTGAATAAACCAGCAAGCCAAGACCGCCAACTATATCACACCCCAGATAGAACTCTTTGGCAATGTCAAATATAATTGAACATGCTGGGAGAGGGGAAAGGTCTCTCCCACCAAGCAAGTGGACTGTGGGCTCAGTTCGGAGGGCGACTGCTGGGGCCCAGGATGGGAATGGAAGCTACTGTGGGGGCAAAGCTGAAGGGAACCCTAGAGGTTCACCTGCCTGAGATTAAACCTCAGGCAGGATGTCGAGGTAAGGGCTTGGAACATCCACTCTTTGCATCAGGATGATCGGTTGCCAGTACTGTTGAGAGAACAAGGGTAGGCTGAAATTTGAGGTAGCTGCTCTCTCGGAGGTGAGAAGACCTACTAATGTTATCTTCAGCAGATTCCAGCCCTCGGTAATAGAGGTTACTCCGGTCGATGAGTGTATAATGGTACTGAGACTGAATCTAGCATTTGGCTTTATGCCTCTTATTTCTGTGTACACTCCTATCCTATACGCCGAACTTTAATCTGTGATGGCCAGTTGTCCTTGGCAAGATATTTGCATCATTTTGGGTGACTTCAATGCAATCAAACTGACTATTAGATGTATGTTGGTCCGCATGGTTTGGGAGCTGATGCCAGCAGTAAGAATAGCCTCCTTTTTCTGGGACTTTGCATGGTCTCGGAAATTGAGGATTTCTAGCTCCTGGTACCAGCACTCTAACCCACATTGTTGGACGTGGCACAGTGATGTAGGTAATGCAGCCAAAGAGATTGAACCACAGGTCAGGTCATACAAGGGATTGGGTAAAGTAGCAGTATTTTTTTATTTATTTATTTTTTTTAAATTTTTTGTAAGGCTGAAGGGATCTAAAGTGCATGAGCCACTGGATGGTACAGATGTTTGCTGTGTGGTTTGGCTGACAGGGGATTGGGATTTGCCAATTTGACTCGGTCACTGTTGAGAAGGACAAGGAACAGTTTATTAAGAGTTTTGTCGAAGAGGTCGATGGCCATTTCTTAGTAAATGACCTTCGTCCTGCATACCAAGCCCTGAGAAAGTGGAACTCCAAGCCCTCTTCATAGATGACATAGTTTGCTCAGTAAGTGGCCAGATCATATCAAATGTGGTGCAGGAGCATTAGGTTTAGTATTTTGAGCAGTTGTACCAGGTTAATCCACCAATAGTTAACCTGAGTGCTGGTAGTGTCGAGTTTCTGTTGCTGGACCCACCCATCAGTGAAGGATCACCCTACCTGACTGAAGTTAAGGGGAAAATCTCCAAGCGGAAGAGTGGTAAAGCAGCGAGTATATGCAGCATCTCATCTGAACTGTAAGGGCTGGTGGTGAACATATGGCATAGGAATTGCATGCTTGTCCTGGCTGCCATCTGGCAGTCTGGTACTGTTCCCACTGACCTGATGAGGGATGTGGTCATCCTTCTCTGTTGGAGAAAGGGGATTGATGGGACTGCAGCAATTACACTGTTCAGTATACCAGGCAAGTTTCTCTGAAATCCTTCTGAGATGTATCAGAGACCACCTCGATATAGGCTGCTTTCAACCTATATCGACCACAAGCAGTCGTTCATTACGGTCCATCGGGAATCACTCTGGGAGATCCCGAGATGGAGAGGAATTCCATCAAGAAATATTGGACTAATAACAACCCTGTATACTGGGGCTGAGAGTGCTGTAAAGTGTGGTGGGAGCCTGTCGAGCTTCTTTCCTGTTAGTTTAGGATAGTGGCAAGGCTGTGTCCTTACACTAACACTTTTCAACACATGGATGGACTGGATATTGCTGATGCTATTGCTATTCTAAGTCTTTGGAAACCCTAGTCATAGGTCTGGATACATTTAGCAATGAAGCAAAGCCTTTGGGACTAGAGGTCTCCTGGACCAAGACTAAGATCAAGGACTTTGGGAACTTGTTAGAACTTATTCGGCGAGGATATTGGTCTTTACATAATCTGGGAGTATAGTATATGATTCGAGGCTGTTAGTCCAGGAAGTCAGTAGATGGACTGGCCAGGCAGCAAGGTTCATGAGTATTTGGAGATGCTAGTACCTGTGCAGAAGGACCAAGCTATGTGTTTTCAAGGCCCTGGTAATGCCTGTTTTGCTATATGGTAGTGAAACTTGGACATTATTCTGTTCCTTTGAGGCTCATCTAGATGCTTTTTGTAATATGTCCTTGCACCGGATCATGTAGTATTGTTGGCAGGACCATATGTCCAACCAGCAGTTGCACCATGAGACTGGCACAGGACCTGTTACTTGCACAATCTGTGATCGCCAACTCAGGCTATATGGCCAGTTGGCTCGCTTCTCACAGAATGATCATTCCTATCAAGATGTTTCGGTACAAGACAGCTTTGGGCGGGGCAGGCCTAAGGGACGACCTAGGAAATCATGGCTTGGGCAGATCGATCAAACCTGTTGTGAGGAGCTTGAGATGGGCCGAGTCCCTGCCTGGCAGCTTGCTGTGAGGGATTCTTGTAGGTGGAAGCGAAGTGTAGATGCGGCTATGACCCCCCCCCCCCCCCCCGTTGGCATTAGCTCCCCGATGATGATCATATATATATATACATACACACGTGTGTGTGTGGATATATATATATATATGTTGATATACATATATACTATACTTATGCACGTATATTGTTAAAGCAAGTGTCATGTTAGGGATTCAGAAAGTTTGCGCGTTTTATCGTGACAGCCAATAGGGAGAAGCCACCTGGATGTCTGTAGGCTCTCAGCCAATGGGAGTTGACACATTCTCTCTTCCATGCGTCCTCTCACAGGCAACAACATCTCTATTCTGATGTCGTATGAACTTGTGCCTGAGGTATATAGGATTAAATATAGAAACACTTTCAAACAAGCTGACTAGACTCACGTAGAATTTGCAAGAATTTGTTTAATCAGTGACTTCGTTCTAAAGAGGTAAAGTCAGACTTTGTTAAATTAAAGGAACTAATGTTATTAGAGAAATTTGCCAGATGTGTTCCTAAAGGATAATGTGATTGCAGATTGCCTCTCACGACTTTAAGATATTGTTGAAACATGATAACAAAAATTTCCGTTGTTATTATTTTTTTCTTAGAAAGGGAGGTGTTAAAGCTAGTGCCATGTTAGGGATTCAGACAGATTGCGCGCGTTTTATCCTTACAGCCAATAGGGAGAGGCCACCTGGATGTCTGTAGGCTCTCGCCCAAGGAGAGGAGTTGACATTCACTCTTTCACGAGTTCTCTCACAGGCAACAAGGAATCCCAGTATTTAAGTGTAAGTTTAATGTGGTCTTTGATATATAGAGATCTGGCCAGAATAAGTGTTGTTTGCATAAGTTTAATGGTGTATTTTTATGAAATCTTATTTTTGCATATGTGCAAAATATTTCTTCAACCATGTTCCTTGGTTGTGCATTTAGTTAGTTTCCTACTCCAAGGCCCTGGATTCTGTTTTATTATTTTTGTCATTCATGGAGTTGAAAACATGTTATCTTAGATTTTCAGTATAATAAGTATTATCAGTATTGTTTATTTTAACCGTTGTGTAACAAAATTGGCGACCTTGCCAGGATCAAGGTGTCACGTAATGCATTAGGAAACTGCATCATTTATTGCAGATTTCATGATTGCAGATTTCCTGTCACGATTTTAAGATATTGTTGAAACATGATCATACAAATTTCCGTTGTATTTTTTTTTCTTAGAAAGGGAGGTGTTAAAATAAGTGCCATGTTAGGGATTCAGACAGTTCGAGCGCGGTTTATCCTTACAGCCAATAGGGAGAGGCCACCTGGATGTCTGTAGGCTCTTAGCCAATGAGAGGAGTTGGCACATTCACTCTTCCACGTGTTCTCTCACAGGCAACAATATTTCCTTGTTCTTCCACCTTTTTTGTTTATCATCACCTAATTTCAAGATTCAAGGAATTCTAGTATTTAAGCGTAAGTTTTACATGTTCTCTGGGATATATAGGTCTGGTTAGAAGAAGTCTTGTTTGCATGTTTAATGGTGTATTTTTATGAAATATCTTATTTTTGCATGTGTAAAATATTTCTACAACCATGATCCTAGGTTATGCATTTATTTGGTCAAATTAGTTTCCTACTGCAAGGCCCTGCATTTCCCTTCATCAGAACCATCTGTTAAGAAAGTTGAATCATTAGAAAAGCATGAACTAAAAATAGTTGCTAAATTTCTTGAACTGGTGTTTCCTTCAGATGTGAATATATTCCCATTAGTTAACATGATTAACTGGAAATTGTTCGGTATGGATCCTTTTCAGGAAATTTCACTGAAGAAATTGACTATGCTCATGAGTTTTCAGCCTCACATGAAGTTACAAGTGGAGGCTCAAATAATTTTAAAGACCCTTGTGTGCTCTTAGAACTGGAGAAGATCCTTTTAGAGCAGGCCAAACTTGACTTGCGCTAGGAAGAGATGACGTTAAATCATGAGTTTAGAATAAAGCAGCTGGAGAGCAATCCTGTGTCTGTGCTTCCCTCAATGTGTAATTTATGATATTGTGAAAAATACTATTCTGAAGTCGTATGAACTTGTGCCTGATGCATATATGATTAAATATAGAAACACTTTCAAACTATCTGACCAGACTTTTGTAGAATTTGCCAGAATTTAAGATTTGTTTAATCGGTGGCTTCGTTCTAAAGAGGTAAAGTCAAACTTTGTTAAATTAAAGGAATTACTGTTATTAAAGGAATTTTCCAGATGTGTTCCTAAAGGATAATGTGATTGTAGATTTCCTGTCACGACTTAAAAATATTGTTGAAACATGATCATAAAAATTTCCGTTGTAATTTTTCTTCTTAGAAAGAGATGTGTTAAATCCAGTGCCTTGTTAGGGATTCAGACAATTTGCGCGCGTTTTATCCTTACAGCCAATAGGGAGAGACCACCTGGATGTCAGTAGGCTCTCGCCCAAGGAGAGGAGTTGACACATTCACTCTTCCACGCGTTCTCTCACAGGCAACATTTTCCCTTGTTCTTCCCCCTTTTTTGTGTTTATCATCGACCTTATTTCAAGATCCAAGAAATCCCAGTATTCAAGTGTAGGTTTTATGTGTTCTTTGGTTTATATAGGTCTGGTCAGAAAATGTGTTGTTTGCATGTTTAATGGTGTATTTTTATGAAATATCTTATTTTTGCATGTGTGTAAACTATTTCGACAACCATGATCCTAGGTTATGTATTTATTTGGTCAAATTAGTTTCCTAAAGCATGAAATAAAAATGGTTGCTAAATTTCTTGAACTGGAGTTTCCTTCAGATGTGAATATATTCCCATTAGTTAACATGATTAACAGGAAATTGGAGATTCAAATAATTTTAAAGACCCTTGTGTGCTCTTAGAACTGGAGAAGATCCTTTTAGAGCAGGCCAAACTTGACTTGCGCTAGGAAGAGATGACGTTAAATCATGAGTTTAGAATAAAGCAGCTGGAGGGCAATCCAGTCTCGGTTCTTTCCTTTGATATGGCAAGATAGGTAAGACTTGTTCCACCGTATT
>NC_091557.1:16885459-16892959 GCF_042767895.1 Penaeus vannamei | reverse complement strand
AGACCCACATTGCTGGATGTGGTACAGTGGTACGGGTAAGACAGCCAAGACCACACAGTCATTAGCACTCGTTGGAAGATCCTCCAGAACTGCAGGGTGTAAAGGAGTGCCGAGTTCTGTGGCACAGACCATAGATTGATTGTGGCTATCTTTAGCTCACTTCAAAACACCCCAGCGGTCCAGTGATCACCCTAGGGTGTTTCAGATGGACAGGCTGAGGGAAGAGGAGTGTGCCCAGGAGTTGGCTGAGGCAGTCACTTATCGTTTCACAGCACTTGACAATCTGACGGACCCTGTACTTCTGTGGAACACTTTCAAGTGCGAAACACTTGATACAGCTCAAAAGTTGATTGGTGAACGGCCGAGAGCAAGACAATTTTATCTTGCAGGAGACACTGGAAGCCATAGATGCTTGTCATGTGGCTCATCTGATAGGGGATCAGGATTTGCACCATTCTCAGGTGTGCAGAACTCGGTCACTGTTCAGAAGTGACTAGGAACAGTTCATTAGGAGTCTTGCAGAGGAGGTCGAAGGCCATTTCTAAGTAAATGACCTTCATCCTGCCTACCAAGCCCTCTTCACAGGTTACTACAGTCTGCTCAGGAAGTGGCCAGATCGTCTCAGATTCTGTTGTGGTGCGGGCTTAGTATTTTGAGCAGTTGTACCAGGTTGACCGTTAACTTAGATGTGGGGAGTGCCGAGATTCCATTGCCTGTCCCACCCATCAGTAAGGATCCACCCTCCCTAACTGAAGTTAGGAGGGCGATCTCCAAGCTGAAGAGTGGCAAAGCAACAGGTATGTATGGCATTCCAGTTGAACTGTTAAAGGCTGGTGGAGAACCCATGGCATGGAGGTTGCATGCTGTCCTGGCTGCCATCTGGCGGTCTGGTACTGTTCCCCCTGACCTGTTGAGGGCTGTGGTCATCTCTGGAAGGGGAAGGGGGAACGATGGGACTGCAGCAGTCACCGAGGCATCACACTGCTCAGTATACCAGGCAAGGTTCTTGCTCACATCCTTCTGAGACGTATCAGAGAGCACCTACTGAGGCACTAGAGGCAGGAGCAATCTGGATTCACTCCAGGTAAGTCCACAATAGGCCGCTTTGAGTTATTGTAGAACGCTGTCGTGAGTTCGGGCGTGGGCTGCTTGCAGCCTACATTGACCTCAAGAAGACCTTTGATATGGTGCATTGGGAATCACTTTGGGAGATCCTGAGACTAAGAGGAATTCCAACAAGGATTATTTGGCTAATAGCAAGCCTGTATACTGGTATTGAAAGTGCTGTAAAGTATGGTGGGGGCCTGTCGAGCTTCTTTCCTATTAGTTCAGGTTTGAGGCAAGGCTGTGTCCTTGCGCCAACACTTTTGAACACTTGCGTGGACTGGATAATGGGTAAAGCTATAGTTCAAAATCATTGTGGAGCAACCCTGGGCAATATCAAGCTTACTGACCTTGACTTTGCTGATGATACTATTCTATCCGAGTCTTTGGAAACCTTAATGGTGGCTTTGGATGCATTTAGTAATGAAGCAAATGGACCAAGACCCAGGACTTTCAGGACTTGCTAGAAGAACCTGCTCGGTTGGTACAGCGAGGACATTGAAGTCACAGAGCTTTATATATCTTGGTTGTGTAGTTCATAACTCATGGCTGTCAGACCAGGAAATCAGGAAATGGATTGGCCTGGCAGCAGGAGTCATGAACTCTCTCAAAAAGAGTATTTGGAGATGGTGGTACCAGCGCATTTTCAAGGCCCTGACACTGCCAGTTTTGCTATATGGTAATGGAACGTGGACATTATCTTGTTCCTTGGAGTCTCGTCTTGAAGCCTTTTGTAATAAGTCATTGTGCCGGATTCTGGGATACTATTGGTGGGACCATCTGTCCAACCTATGGTTAAACTGTGAGACTGGCACAGGACCTGTTACCGGCACAATCCATGATCGCCAGCTCAAGCTATACAGCCACCTGGCTCTCTTTCATCAGGATGATCCTGCTCACCAAGATGTCTCTGTTCGAGACAACGCTGGTTGGAGGCCTGTGAGACGACGTAGGAAGTCGTGGCTTGGGTAGATCGTGAAGACCTCGAGATGGGCCGAGTCCCTGCGTGGCAGCTTGCCATGAGGGACCCTCCTAGGTGGAAGCAAAGGATGGATGCGGCTGTGCGCCCCCGTCGGCGTTAGCTCCTTGATGATGATACACACACTCACATACAGACACAATCACAAATGAACACTTATGTGTTTGTCACCCTGAACAACATGAGTATGGACATGGTACTTTTTCACCACCCAGTGATAGTCTTAGCAGTAATAAAAATTGGTGTGCACTTGCAGGCGCCACTCTCAGTCTCAGTACTGCATTTCAGCTTGGTGACAGGTATTGCCACATCAGTAACTGTTTATCGTTTTTTCCAGAATTTTGGGATGCAGATGATTATCATTTGACTTTTTCTGTTGTAGGAGTATTAAAGAGATTGTCCGCTGCCGTCGACTACGACTACGTCGATAATTCTTTTAATACTATTCCACTCGGGAGGAGCAGCAGCATCTCAGGGACCGGTTTGAGCTTGGTCTTACTGTTCCAGCTGATGGCCCTTTTCTTGTGAACCTGCTGGTGGCTGAGTTTACCCAAGGAATACGATGAACACCATTTCTTTCACATACACAAGTTTCTGTGACAAACATGCAGACAGTCAAGTTGAAAAATCTGGTCTAAGGGGCTTTACTTTCCAAGTGTCCCTGGGAAATTTGACATGTTGAGCTCAAATTACAATACTTGTTCTACTCACGAAGTACTTACAATATCATTTCAGCATATTCATTATGTACCAGATATAAAAAAAATATCTTAAGTACTTGTACACAAACAAAAAACATTCTAAATAACAAATCAGGAAATATATTGACTAACATTGGAATCTAGTGATCCATAGTATAGGATTCACCACTATGATCGACCGCAGGGAGGAACTGCAAGCCACCTGAGACTCATGGCTTTGAGCTTGCAACAAATGGAACCAAAATCAAAATGAACATCAGCAATGGAACTCCCTTACTATACAGAGGGGCTACATTGCATGGTAATGTTGACTTAAAGTATCGGTTTATACAGTCTTATCCTTTAATATAGCAAAATAATGATAATAAAAATAAACTTTGTAAAACCCACAGAAAACACGATGTCACATGTTCCTTTGGGGAGTCAATTGCTAGTGCCTGGTTACCAGAATGATGATGGTCAAAGTTATAATTTCTCTAAGAAATATTAAAACACTTAACTTTAGGTAATGCCTCTCTGTTGTCAAGGTTGTAATTTTCTATTGGCATAAACGATTGTGTCATGTAGTCAGCTTCCATAAGTAAAACCGCGTTCATACATATTTTCAAACAGGGCGCCTTTGAAAAATCTGCTTAAGCCAGAGCTGAAGCAATAGTTTTTCTTTGAGTAATAGTAATAGTCCTTTCAGTTAGCTCAGTAGTATCATATCACGTATTTGCGATATATTGTTTTAACGATCTTTTCTTTTATTCTTTAATGTCTTAATGTTAAGTATTTTGATTAAGCCTTACTTTGTTCTTTCTATTGATTTATTGTATAATTTTTTTCTCCCCTTTTTAATGTTGCATTTTATATACTCCCATTTTCTATTTTAAATTGTTTTATCGTATATATATTTACATGTATGCGCTTTTGTATTTTTAATTCATTAATATTTACTCTAAAATTGTAAGCTCCAGCGAACTAAAGCGTTTAAACGTACTAAGAAATTATTTTTTTATGGTAATAACGAACCAGACACTCGGCAATCGCCTACGGCGATTGTTTTTGTTTCTATCGGAGAGTTCAGCCAAAAAGAAGCGTCAGAATTCTTGCGTCAGGTCTCTGGAACCTGTGTTGTGATTTTGCAAGACCCACCGAGTCTCCGATCTACGTATTTAAACGGGATGTGCTTTGTTTTAATTTTGGTTATTTTGAGCTTTTGTTTTGCTGGGCCGTCGTAGTCATTTTTTGTTCTTTTAGTTCATTTGTCGTAGGTTTTTTTTTTCTTAGATTTTTTGTTTCTACTTCATTTAAGTTCTGATTTATATTAAAGTCCTGCTTATGTTTTTTTTTTTAGTATTTTTATTCAGTGTTATATTTGCTCCTTGAAGTTCAGTTTCACTTTTAAGTTTCCTGCACGTTTCAATAGATTCACTTTCATTTTGCTTGTTTTATTTCACTTTTAAGTCTTTTACTTGTTTTATTTATAGTTTGGTTCAGTGTATTTTAATTGCCTTGTCTTTCACTTGTTTTACTTTTTTCTACTTGTGTTTTATTTGCTGTTCTAACCCCACGAAGTTTTGTTTAGTTTTTTAAATCTTTTAGTCACGGTTTTGTTCAGTTTTCTATTATTGTATTATTATATTATATTATTATAAATATTGTATGATTTTTATGTTGTTTCCTGTGAGCCTCTATCCTGCCAACTACATTAGATATTGAAAGGATTCTTGAACAGAATTTAATAGTAATTCTGCTTGCTCTGCTGAATCACTACAATATTTCTTTAATAAATCTTCAAATGAGACATGTGAAAGTTGTAACACGGTGATGTTATGTTATAAGTTCTGGCGGGTAGTATCTCACCTCCCTTTACGACATTTGCACAGAACAGCAGGATTTTCAGTTACGGTGCATTTCGGATGAACGCACACAGATATGAGGTACCAGTTTATTTTCTCAAATTAGTAAAGGAATTTATTTTCTTCTGTTTAAAGAAATCGTAGGAGCACAGTATAAATGTATCACCAACATGCCACAAATATGATGAATAATGAAAGTAATCCTTCAGCTGCATGAAAAGAGTACGAACTCCTAGCTCTTTCTTTTGTTGATAAATCATTGCAAAGAAAACGAGTCCGAGTTTATATTTATTGATAAGAGTTTGAAGGACGCATTGATATGACTTATGGTGAACTATTAATGTCATCATATAATATATATGTCTAGATTTTTGAATATGCATAAATACACACACACACACACACACACGCGCGCGCGCACACACACACACACACACACACACACACACACACACACACACACACACACACACACACACACACACACACACACACACACACACACACACACACACACACATACAGGCAAGAAGTGCAGTTGCATTAGCGCAGTACAACTCTTACATGTTAAATACAGAGAGGATTGAGCAATGGGTGGTCTAGTCTGCTAGCCATGGGTTTATGTAAATGTGTAAAGTTCATATTGAAATGAATATTTGGGTTAGAAAGTGAAGGAATAAGTAAAAAAAAAAAAAAAACGAAAAAGATAGTGTGGCTTTGTGAGCCGGGACGTGAAAGAGAAGGTAAGGGAGGCGAGAAGTGACTGCGAATCCTGCATGGTAAGCGGTTCGCGCCTAGAGACAACTGACGTGCGTACAGCTTTTGTTTGTTTGTTTGTTTAATGAGGAACAAATGAGATCAGACGAGAAAAATGAAGTTAGCGGAAGCAGCAGTCAGAATTGAGGCTCTTGAAGCCAAGGTTGACAACCTGGTGGCAGAATGCCTCAAAATACGTGAAGAGAATGTGAATCTGAAGGAACTGGTAGAAGATCTGCGCAGAAACACTTCAGAGAGAAAATATGGAAAAATCTGACCTGAAAATCAAAGAACTAAATGAAAAGTTAGAAGCTGAAACCAAAATTGGCAACAGTAGTGAAACAGAAGCATAAAAATCTACAGGAAAAAGTTGAGGCGGTTATTAAAGTACAAGAAACTGCCAAACAGATCGAAAGTAATTTGTCAAGCAGCCAAGCGCAGGTAATGGAAAAAGCTAAAAAAGATGACGGCTACATATGCCGATGTATCGAAGGTAAAGGAAACCGCAAATGAAATGGAAAAAAGATAGAACAAGATATCAAGACCACAAAGGAAGAAATTAAGACAATTTGCAGAGACGAAAAAGAACAAATCCAAATCCCACCTTGGGCAACATGCAAGAAATATTACAAATTTGGCTGACGTAAGCAAGAAATATTGCAAATTTGGCTGACGCCAAATAAAAAATACAAGGACATAGTCATATTGAGACAAAGAAAAAGTTGTAGATGGAAATGAACGATACAGCGAAGACAAGAAATTAATTGTAGACATTCTCAAGGTCATAAATCCCGAATTAGCTGAGCAGAATATCATAGCTCACAGGAGGCTGGGATTATTCGAAAAGGGAAAGAAACGGCCTCTAAAAGTAACATTCTTGAATAAACAAATAGTAACTGATATAATAAAGAAAGCCAAAGGTCTGGCCACCCATGAAGTGTATAAGAAAACCTGAATAAGAGAAAATATGACCAAAGGTGACAAAGTAAAATGTAGAGACAAGCAAATATTAACCCTGCAGCCAAAATCAATACCGAAAGATTATAAAGAAGTAGTTTATACAAATATTGATGGTTTATCTTCGAAGGTGCTTGAACTAGAGACAATAATTGATATAAATAAACCAGATGTAATATGCATCACTGAAACCAAACAATCCCTCCATAACCGATGTAACATTTGGATTTAAAAAAATATAATATTTGGAGAAGAGATAGGGCACATGGAATTATTACAAAGGAGTTAGATATTAATCAGGACCCCATAGTGGAGATGAAGGTAACTGAGGTAGAAACATAACCACGGTATAGATGCCACCTCAAACATCGGTGTGGTCACAAGAAAATTACGTGCAAAAGAAATTCTTATCACGGGATTTTAATAGAAAAATCGAATGGGAAAGGTTCGATCCCAGAGGGCAACCAGATTCATAGAATGCTAAAGTACTAGAAGTCATAAATGAGCTTTGCTTTTTCCAGAATGTTACAGATCATACCAGGATAAGAGGGCAAGATAGGCCATCTATGCTTGACCTAATATTTACAAAGCATAACGCTGATATCGTAAGGATATCGAGCACTGCCCTCCTTGTAGCGATTAAACTAAAATAATGTCTGTTACAATTATAAACTCATCGTAAGCAAGAAAAGAAAGGAAAAGTACAATTACAAAAGAAGTGATTATAGAAGCCTACTGGGAAACACTGCTGGACGATGAGAACCTTGATGTTCAGTATTCAAAATTTTGTGAGATCTATAAATGAGTGGAAAAATTCATATCAAAATTCAAAATTGAAGCAAGAAAGGGCCACAAGAAACGGACAAATGCAAGAAAATGAGAGAAAAAAGGCATCTTTGGAAAAGATTCAAAAGACATAGATCTCAGGCAACGTATGAAAGATAAAGTAGGAAGAAATTAGTATACCCAAACCATGAGAGAGGTGAAATTAAACTTTGAAAAGGATATAATTAACAAATATACAAGTCAACCAAAACTCTTCTTTAACCACATAAATAGTAAAACTAAGAGTAGTGGTCAAATTATCGCCATCAAAGATAATAATATTTTATATTCAAAGGAGGAAGACATGTGTGAAATCCTAAATGGATTGTGTTCG
>NC_091557.1:16837730-16839959 GCF_042767895.1 Penaeus vannamei | reverse complement strand
GTATATAAGTCCCTATTACGGTCGAGTGGGAACCCCCTTGTATCTCGGCTTCTCTTGGGCCGATTCCAATGAAACTGCTCTTGAACATTGGCCCGACTAGGTTCAGACCCCAAAGTTTCATGTTCCTACCTGGTCTAGAACCCTTTTTTCTAAACCCTATAAATGTGGATCTGCACTGGCCCGGCTTCAGATGGAAATTCTTGGATCTGACTTTTGGTAGGTTTTTGCTATAAAGCTATTGTTTGGGAGTGGATATGAGTTTGAGTTGATTTGAATTGATTAGGTGAATTTCAGGGGGAAGGGAAGAGGAGGTTTGAGTTATGGGTCCCCGGGGCACTGGCCAATGCAGTGATATATATATATATATATATATATATATATATATATATATATATATATACATATATATATATATATATATATATATATATATATATATATGTATGTATTAACATATATATATATACATATATACATACATATATATATATATATATATATATATATATATATATATATATATATATATATATATATATATATATATATAGATGTATCACTGCACTGGCCAGTGCCCCGGGGACCTCCCCCCTTCCCCTAGAAATTCAGCCAATCAACTCAAATAAACTCAAACTAACTCATATCCACTCCCAAACAATAGCCATAAAGAAAAACCTACGAAAAGTCAGATCCAAGAACTTCCATCTAAAGCCGGGGTCAGTGTTGATACACGTTTATACCAAATCGCGGGTTTTGAGCATTCTAGAAAAAAGGGTTCCAGACTAGATAGGAACATGAAACTTTGTGATCTGAACCTAGTCGGGCAAATGTGTTCAAGAGCAGCAAGGTTCACTAGAATCGGCCCAAGAGAAGCCGAGATACAAGGGGGATCCCACCCGACCGTTATTGGGACGTACATACATACATACATATATAGAGGTACCACAAATTTAGAAACAAAATATCTCAAGACCAGAAAGAGATAGAGAGATGGTTGACCACTTGTTTGAAAGCTTGTTTTCTTGGGGTTGCCGACCGGGCAGTGCCGGGCGGTACCGGGTAGTTCCAGGCAATATTAGCTTGGGGCTATTAAAGCTACTGCCTGGTAGCTATAAATGCATTATTTGTCTCTTTTTCTCTTATAAATTTCATACTAAATACTGCCTGGTACTGCTTGGTACTACCCAGTACCGCCCAGTACTGCCCGGTATCGCCCGGCACTCATAAAACTACTGCCCGGTATCGCCCGGCACTCATAAAACTACTGCCCGGTATCGCCCGGCACTCATAAAACTACTGTCCGGTATCGCCCGGCACTCATAAAACTACTGCCCGGTATCGCCCGGCACTCATAAAACTACTGCCCGGTATCGCCCGGCACTCATAAAACTACTGCCCGGTATCGCCCGGCACTCATAAAACTACTGCCCGGTATCGCCCGGCACTCATAAAACTACTGCCCGGTATCGCCCGGCACTCATAAAACTACTGCCCGGTATCGCCCGGCACTCATAAAACTACTGCCCGGTATCACCCGGCACTCATAAAACTACTGCCCGGTATCGCCCGGCACTCATAAAACTACTGCCCGGTATCGCCCGGCACTCATAAAACTACTGCCCGGTATCGCCCGGCACTCATAAAACTACTGCCCGGTAGCTATAAACGCATTGTTTGTCTATTTTTCTCTTATAAATTTGAAATAAAATACTGTCCGGTACCGCCCGTTGCTAATAAATGTACTGCACAGTAGCTATAAACGCATTGTCTTTTTCTCTTATAGATTTAATACCAAATACTGCCCGGTACTGGCCAGTACTGGGCAGTACCGGGCAGTATTTAGATTGAAATTTATAAGACAAAAAGAGACAAATAATGCGTTTATAGCTTCCGGGAAGTGCCGGGTGGTACCGGGCAATACCGGGCAGTATTTAATATGAAATTTATGAGAGAAAAAGAGACAAATAATGCGTTTATAGCTACCGGGCAGTGCCAGGCGGTACCGGGCAGTATTTAGTATGAAAATTATAAGACAAAAAGAGACAAATAATGCGTTTATAGCTACCGGGCAGTGCCGGGCGGTACCGGGTAGTATTTAGTATGAAATTTAAAAGAGAAAAAGAGACAGTGCGTTTATAGCTACTGGTAAATAATGCGCTTATTGTTAACGGGCAGTACCAGGCGGTACCGGGCAGTACTGGGCGGCACCGGGTAGTACCAGGCGGTCCC
>NC_091557.1:16787730-16790230 GCF_042767895.1 Penaeus vannamei | reverse complement strand
GTGTCCTCTTCTGTAACGTCGTTTTCTTACCTTTTTTATCTATAAGGATTACATCAACTGAGGCTATGCAATATTTTTTACAATCATATTGAACATATGACGCTGTGATGTTTGTACGTGACAAAAGTAAATATTAAACCTTTTTAATGACTCTGTCAAAGCCTTGCGTCTGTTATGCAATGCCATTGTGTAAAAAAAAGCCAGAAAAGTCGGTCGTTTGCTCGATGTTGTGAAGGCGACGCTCGGCGACATGTGTTTGAGCGGCAACATTCCGATTCCGGGGCCTTCGGATGTCAGTGCTGCTGTTGCCAACTTTGGTTTTCACAGCCTAGATCATTAATAAAAATTGCAGAATGACTTTCGATTTAAGAGACATTTTTTTCTTCGACCTGGGCGTGAATTCTGATGATTTATGAATACATATACACACGTATACATATAATTACCTCTCTCTTTTCCAAAGCGTGAACACACCCTCATTGCAAAGTGCATAAAGCCTCCCGACGCCATCTTCGAAACCTTGACTCCTAATGAGACCGTTTACCGTAATACGCAATCGTTTATAAACCATCAGCTCTTTCCTGGCCCGCGGGAGCGCTGCGGTGCGCGAGCGACGGACCGAAAGGCCTTTGCGCGCTGCGGTTCTGTCAAGGTCGCGCGCACTTTGGTCTCTTCGTTGTTCCTCGATTTTATTTTTCACAAGAGTTTTCCTGCTGTTTCAGATAACCATGACGGTATAGGATCAAAGCGTATTATGCAACGACCCATAAAAAAAAATCTCGCTTCATTCTTAACTCAACCACCGACATAAACACACGCGCAGGCACACACACACACACACACACACACACACACACACACACACACACACACACACACACACATATATATATATATATATGTATATATATATGTATACATATATATATATATATATATATATATATGTATATATATATATGTATATATATATATATATATATATATATATATATATATATATATATATATATATATATATGTGTGTGTGTGTGTGTGTGTGTGTGTGTGTGTGTGTGTGTGTGTGTGTGTGTGTGTGTGTGTGTGTGTAAATATAAATATATAGGTAAAAATATATACATAATGTATGTATACATTGTATGTGTGTGTGTGCACATTTATTTACTTAAACTGTGTATGTTTTTATTTGCATGTGTTTACCAGAGAATGTAGATCGCCGAGACCAAAATTATGTATTGTCGACTAGAGGAATGCCACTTTCGCTGTTCCTTATGCCGAGGTCGCCACACGCATCGTTAAAGGATTCCTCTCCACCATCTCCGTCATTAGTTTTCCCGGGGTCTATAAAGGGTTGATGGTCCTGTTCAGGCTTTCGCTCTCTCCGCTCTTAAGCCTTTTCCTCCAAGACCGAGTACAGCGATGCCGAGCGCTGACCTTCCCATCGCTGGTCCATCGCGCCGGCCACGGGAGAGCGGGCGGGAGGAGGGCCGCGCACCGCCTCCCCGCCGCCGCAAGCGCTAGGTCGCCTGGCGGTTCGGGGAAATTACATGGAACCCAAGATTATATGTGTAGTGACGTTGCGCGAGACCGACTTACCGCTTTGCCGTACAACATGCGCGTCGCTGGTGATGTGTTGGGCCTATACTGCAGGATTCATTCAGATTCCAGTGGATAAGTCAGAAAAATTTCTGTTATCAATGCATTTTATAGAATAAAGATGTGACGATTATTTACATGTTACAGCGATTTTTTTTTTCTTTTTTTGAAACGGTTCGTATGATATTCTCCGTCATTCAGGATTCACAGAGAGATCCTTCTTTCTGACCACGGCAGAGTGATACGTTAATTTACATAGTCTTTTAGATAGCCCTGTAATTTCTTTTAAGATTCTTTGGATACTGATGGAAACAAATGAAATCAAATGCTTGATCTGTATTGCCTTCTAGACGTATGCCTTTGATGCAGACTGTTAATCTGACATGAAATTGATTAGGTAATTCATCTGCTATTAAGCAGTGGAAAGTATGTAAATCTTTTATCGTAACACTTTTTTGATGGAACATAAAGTGGTGTTTTTTCTGGTGTAAACACGCAGCATAACGAATTTTGCATCATGGTTGCCTGCAACACAAAATGTGTAATCCGAACGCGCAACTGCATGATCTATTTTAACAGATTTATCTTTAAGAACAGCTTGCTCGTTGTATCTAATGCCCAAATTTCCTTCATTGCAGTTGACGATGGCCCAAAGGTTGTGTTTGCTGCTAACGATAACGGCGTGGGCGGGATGGGTGGCTGGGCAGTCTCCCTACTGCAGCTTCACGCCCGAGCACACACTGTGCCGCGCGTCCGGCCTCGGCCCCACCTGCGGGTCCCAGGTGCCGGGGCGAGGCGTGAGTGCCCAGGACGCCGCCCTTATCTTGGCGCAACACAACCAACTGCGGTCCCGGGTGGCCATGGGGCAAGAGGGCCGTGGAGCGCCCGGGCCGCAGCCGCAGGC
>NC_091557.1:16755230-16757730 GCF_042767895.1 Penaeus vannamei | reverse complement strand
GAGCGGCATGATTAAGCCAAGCGAGGAAAGTAATACGGAAATCCCCAGGTTCTCCCCGCCGTGGCCCGAGGATGGGAAATGTTGCAGTTCCTCTGCATGCTTATGCGTAGACAAAGTGGATACGAAGTTGTGGCTCCCTCTAATTTGTTTTTCCCTATTATGTTTATTAAGCGCGACTAGTTCTGGATTTGTTTCCAAAATCTATGTGTCTCTGTTTTAGTGACTACGCGATATAAATATTTACGACAAAGGAATCGTACTCTGGCTGATCCTAATCTGACAAAGCGGTCAGAGTATGGCAGAAAGAACTATTTGACGTCAATAATAGGTCTTATCTACCAATTTTTAAATGTTTTTTTTCGTATCATAAACACACACACACACACACACACACACACACACACACACACACACACACACACACACACACACACACACACACACACACACACACATATATATATATATATATATATATATATATATATATATATATATATATATATATATATAATGATAGGAAAAACTGCCTCTGTGTTATTTATCATTATTGGTATCGATTTTCATTATCAGTGACATTGATGGATCTATTTGTTATGATTTTCATTATCATATTCAGTAATTATTATCAGTGTTATTGTTATCATTGTTATGATCATCAATCATAGTAATAATGATAATAATGGTGAAAATAACACTGATGGCAATGAAAATAATTATAATAATAACATCAGCAATAATAACATTAATGATAATAAATCATGATTATAACAATAATGATAATAACAGTAGTAAAAAATTAATAACAGTATTAGTATTATGATGATAATGATAATAATAATAATAATAATTATTATTATAACAATAACAACAGTGATAATAATAGTGATAATGATAACAATAACAAAAGATAAGAATAATTATAGTAATAATGATGATGATAATGATCATAAATAGTAATAATAATAATGATAATAATAACAACAATAATGATATTAATATTAAAAGCAATCACGATAATCATAATAACAATAATTATAATCAATAATGATTATAATGATAATATCAATAATTATGTTAAGAATAATGATAGTTGAAATAATAATAATAATAATAATGATAATAATAGTGATGATAATAATAATAATACTGCTACTACTAGTAGTAGTAATAGTAATAAAAACATTAAATTTTTTATCATCATTACTATTGATCATTATTTTCGTAATTATCATTGCTGTTATAATTATTATCATCATCCTTATCATCATTATCATCATTTCTGATATTATGATTATAGTCCTATTATCTTTATTCAACACTGTTGTTATTATCATTACGGTTGTAAACACTGTTATCATTACTCTCCTCCCTACTCCTCCTGTTTTATCACAATTAAAAGACCTCCAATTATCTCAGTTTGTTCTTTCACTGATCCGCGTTCATATGGGGCTCTCGGCGACTATCTATGCATAATTCAGTTTACAGTTTATATAGTCTGAGAACCTAATGAATATAGCATATGTAGACAAATACTGAAAAAGGTATGCATGAAGAGAAACAGATTTACGTTGATTTCAGAAGATATCGAAATGTGTCACATTAATTCTTAATTCATGATAATTTCTTTTTTATCCATCTTTTTTGTTATTATCATTCATCATTATTATCTCTTGGGGTGAAAAGTCATTTATTCTCCTTCATTTTTTTCTTGAAAACCTTTTTATTGCCCCAGATGATGGTACAAAGCAATGTAATGCCATAACATACGCATGTACAGGGAGGTTACCGGAAGTACTAAAGCAGCACTAACAAGCAAGACGCTGCCATGGGTGTCACCCTTGTCTCCTCCGCTCTTACGTGACGAACAACTCTCGTCAATTTCTGAAAGTAATAGCAGGACGTCGATCTTTTAATGAGAGCCTTCTGTGCCGTCGTGCGTGGGCGTGTGGGCGTGTCTCTGATTTTGTATACGATCAGGAGAGTCTTTGTGTTATAAAAGGGAGCCTTTGTGTTGTATGTGCGTATATGGTTTTGTATTGTAAGTGGGTATATTTCTGTTGTTGTTTTGTGTGTGTTATATATGTTTCATGTTTATAATTGATACTGCATTTGCTATGAAAGTGCACTTCTACGGATGTTATAATGTTCATAACTAACAAGAAAACAGGCAATGAGAAACATGCTATTCAAGAAGAAACAAAATATGAGCAAAATTACGAGACCAGTTGGAGGTAACACACTAGGAAAAAAACGGAGGGTGGAACATCCGGTGTTTTTGAGTGCGCCGTGACAGACGATCATGCTACGAATATCATTTCGAGAAGTTAGTCATGATAATGGGTATGAGAGGGGGAATCTAGCGAGAGTAAAGTATCAGATTATGGGAGGAGGAACCTTTGTGAAAGATAAAACATTGATTTCTGACTCATACTCTCTCTCTCACTAGTTTCTCACTCCTTCTCGCCTCTTATTTTTCACTCTCTCTCTCTCTCTCCGT
>NC_091557.1:16742730-16745230 GCF_042767895.1 Penaeus vannamei | reverse complement strand
ATTTTGTTATCTTTATGAATGTCTCTAGTGTCAGATATAGTACATATTACTATTAGCCAAAAAGTTGTGTTGATATATTTTTAGTTCACCATATTTTGTTGGCAATATTTGAAGAAAACTTGTTGAAAACTGTTGAAGGTAGTTTAATTTCCCCTTTCTGCATGAGAAATAAATGAATATAGAAAAAACAACACAGTTTCTACTTTTTTGCGTATTTATCTATACATACATATCCCTCGCATACAACGCGTAGTATGATCACCGTGAGGCTGCGATAGCGGATGCAAATGGAGGAGCAAGTAAGAAAAAAGAGAGAGAATTTAAAGGGTAAAAGGGGTTTACGTTGTGCTATTCCGGCGATGATGGCAAAGGAAATGGATTGGGTAAAGTGCCAAGTACTGAGGTGAAAGAGGGATCATCAGTGCACACTCCACAGATAGGATGTGAGGGGACTGCTGCCACTGAACAGACCTCAGTGGGCATGTCAGAGAAGTAGATGGAGGCGCACCTGAAGTGGTGGGAAAGTACGAAGTCGGAGTGAGAAACGAAGGGCAACAGGATCGTGGATTTTGCTACTGCACATCATCTGGCAATTGCCAACACCTTCAAGAAAAATTTAAAAGGCACACAACGTACATCAGTGACGGACTGCACTCCCAGATAGAGAGATGGGGAAAACACTATTGAAAGAAGCAGCCACAAAAAGATAAACTGGTGGTGTGTAAAACGGAAATTCAAAACAGGGGAAAGCATCGACAGCAGTGAGTGAAGAAAACACGCTGGTGGAAGCAGAACGAGATAGATCTCAGGAAGGTTTGCGAAAAGAGTGAAAGAGGAATTAGTGCAACACGAGGATAGGCCTTGGGATGTGTTGAGCTCGACAATGAGGGCAACGGCAAAGGAGGTACTGGGTGAGACATGTGGGGAGGCTAGGAGGAAGGAGGAAAATTGGTGGTGGAATGCGGAAGCTTAGGAAGTGATAACGAGGAAAAAAGGTAATGAAGAGAGAGCGTGACTTGAATAGTTGTGATGATAAGTACAAGAAAGATAAGGAAGCAAAGAAAGTGGTAATAGAGAGAAACATGCATCATTTTTACCCCAGCATGGAAGAAATGAACGGTCTGATAAATGCAATAAAGATAGCAAAACAGAGAAACTGTCTCTAGATACGTACCAAGCAACTGAGAGGAATTACACTTGTGGATAAGATCTCAGAAGAGGAAATGTCAAAGGCATTGCAAAAGATGAAGCACGGAAAAAACATAAGCCAGATAACACACCAGTAGAGGCATAGAAAGACTGTAGTTTTAAAACATCTGAAAATCACAATTTATTATAAAATAACGTATATACGTATTTTTTTCAAGACCATCAATGTTCCAGTCGAGAGTTCAAGACATCAGCTTTATTCCTGCCATCCCTGATATGTTATTTTGATTTAAGTTGTTATTTTAGATGTTGGGGTAATTTTCTTTTCACAAGTTACCATAAGTGTTTTGATGATGGCATGTTTACTACGGGCTATAGAAACATAGCTGTCATGCTGCACCTCTCTATAATGAGGCGTGTCTGACCTGATCTAACTCTTATAGCCATACAGTTCACTATATTATATCGCTTAGGTATAGTAAAATGATTAATTTTTAACTCCTTTGTTTAAAGTGAGGCTATTACGATAACATTATCGTCTTCTCCCGAGGTTGATAATAAAGCTTATTATTAAGGTAAGGTAAGGTAATATAAGATATAAAAAAGTGCCAATAATATATATTTGCTGTATATGGTTATATAATGCACTGTAGATCTAAAGAAATTTGCGTTTCCGGCGTTTTTTCAGTCGCCGATGCGCTAGATTGAGCAGGAATACAAGATGTTAGCGCCTAGCGATCGCCCACCTTGGCGAACATTGGGTTTTAAAGTAAAGCCTCCCTCACTCAGATGATTGCCTGGCGTAGCATCGCCAGGCGATCGCCAGCATGGGCATGTTTTAAAAATAGGCAGGACTGGGATCGAATGTTTGATGGAGGTGTTTACAAAATTTATGGAGAAAGAAGTGCTAGAAGAATGGAGTACCCAGAATGAAGGTGTGGAACTGTACGGATGAAAAGTATATTCGCCTAATACATCACATGTACCAAGGTAGCAAAACGAGGGTGTGATGTGCCACAGGAACTTAGACGATTTTGAAGTTATTGTTGCTCTACACCAGAGATCAACACTCAGCCCATTCCTGTTTGCCATTTTCATTGGCAATTCAAAGGGGAGTGTATAAAAATAAGCTTCAAGGGATATGTTGTTTGCTGGTATTGTTTTGAGCGGTGAAACAAAGAGATAGACGAGAGGCTGGAAGAATGGAGAGCGGCCATGGAAGATCAGGGCATGCAAGTAAGCCGACAGAAAACAGTCTCCATATTCATGGCAGACCCAGATATAGGGGAATATTTCGGTTCTTAATGGAGATAGGTCATTCAGCTAAGCAAAAGAAAATGAAAGAGTTCGA